>NC_134355.1:696553148-696603148 GCF_048569485.1 Anomaloglossus baeobatrachus
TATTATTCAACCCCTAGGTTTAATATTTTGTGGAATAACCCTTGTTTGCAATTACAGCTAATGATCGTCTTTTATAAGACCTGATCAGGCCGGCACAGGTCTCTGGAGTTATCTTGGCCCACTCCTCCATGCAGATCTTCTCCAAGTTATCTAGGTTCTTTGGGTGTCTCATGTGGACTTTAATCTTGAGCTCCTTCCACAAGTTTTCTATTGGGTTAAGGTCAGGAGAATGACTAGGCCTCTGCAACACCTTGATTTTTTCCCTCTTGAACCAGGCCTTGGTTTTCTTGGCTGTGTGCTTTGGGTCGTTGTCTTGTTGGAAGATGAAATGACGACCCATCTTAAGATCCTTGATGGAGGAGCGGAGGTTCTTGGCCAAAATCTCCAGGTAGGCCGTGCTATCCATCTTCCCATGGATGCGGACCAGATGGCCAGGCCCCTTGGCTGAGAAACAGCCCCACAGCATGATGCTGCCATCACCATGCTTGACTGTAGGGATGGTATTCTTGGGGTCGTATGCAGTGCCATCCAGTCTCCAAACGTCATGTGTGTGGTTGGCACCAAAGATCTCGATCTTTGTCTCATCAGACCAGAGAACCTTGAACCAGTCTGTCTCAGAGTCCTCCAAGTGATCATGAGCAAACTGTAGACGAGCCTTGACATGACGTTTTGAAAGTAAAAGGTACCTTACAGACTCGTCTGGAACGGAGACCATTGCGGTGGAGTACATTACTTATGGTATTGACTGAAACCAATGTCCCCACTGCCATGAGATATTCCCGGAGCTCCTTCCTTGTTGTCCTTGGGTTCGCCTTGACTCTTCGGACAAGCCTGGCCTCGGCACGGGAGGAAACTTTCAAAGGCTGTCCAGGCCGTGGAAGGCTAACAGTAGTTCCATAAGCCTTCCACTTCCGGATGATGCTCCCAACAGTGGAGACAGGTAGGCCCAACTCCTTGGAAAGGGTTTTGTACCCCTTGCCAGCCTTGTGACCCTCCACGATCTTGTCTCTGATGGCCTTGGAATGCTCCTTTGTCACAGTATATACATATATATCAGTCACCTCAGTATACAGCACAGTATATACATATATATCACCTCAGTATACAGCACAGTATATACATATATGTCACCTCAGTATACATACACAGTATATACATATATGTCACCTCAGTATACAGCACAGTATATACATATATATCACCTCAGTATACAGCACAGTATATACATATATATCAGTCACCTCAGTATACAGCACAGTATATACATATATATCAGTCACCTCAGTATACAGCACAGTATATACATATAGATCAGTCACCTCAGTATACAGCACAGTATATACATATATATCACCTCAGTATACAGCACAGTATATACATATATGTCACCTCAGTATACAGCACAGTATATACATATATGTCACCTCAGTATACAGCACAGTGTATACATATATGTCACCTCAGTATACAGCACAGTATATAATATATGTCACCTCAGTATACAGCACAGTATATACATATATGTCACCTCAGTATACAGCACAGTATATACATATATGTCACCTCAGTATACAGCACAGTATATACATATATATCACCTCAGTATACAGCACAGTATATACATATATGTCACCTCAGTATACAGCACAGTATATACATATATATCACCTCAGTATACAGCACAGTATATACATATATATCACCTCAGTATACAGCACAGTATATACATATATGTCACCTCAGTATACAGCACAGTATATACATATATGTCACCTCAGTATACAGCACAGTATATACATATATGTCACCTCAGTATACAGCACAGTATATAATATATGTCACCTCAGTATACAGCACAGTGTATACATATATGTCACCTCAGTATACAGCACAGTATATACATATATGTCACCTCAGTATACAGCACAGTATATAATATATGTCACCTCAGTATACAGCACAGTATATACATATATGTCACCTCAGTATACAGCACAGTATATAATATATGTCACCTCAGTATACAGCACAGTATATACATATATGTCACCTCAGTATACAGCACAGTATATACATATATGTCACCTCAGTATACAGCACAGTATAAACATATATGTCACCTCAGTATACAGCACAGTGTATACATATATGTCACCTCAGTATACAGCACAGTGTATACATATATGTCACCTCAGTATACAGCACAGTATATAATATATGTCACCTCAGTATACAGCACAGTGTATACATATATGTCACCTCAGTATACAGCACAGTATATACATATATGTCACCTCAGTATACAGCACAGTATATAATATATGTCACCTCAGTATACAGCACAGTATATACATATATGTCACCTCAGTATACAGCACAGTATAAACATATATGTCACCTCAGTATACAGCACAGTGTATACATATATGTCACCTCAGTATACAGCACAGTATATAATATATGTCACCTCAGTATACAGCACAGTATATACATATATGTCACCTCAGTATACAGCACAGTATATAATATATGTCACCTCAGTATACAGCACAGTATATACATATATATCACCTCAGTATACAGCACAGTATATACATATATGTCACCTCAGTATACATACACAGTATATACATATATGTCACCTCAGTATACAGCACAGTATATACATATATATCAGTCACCTCAGTATACAGCACAGTATATACATATATGTCACCTCAGTATACAGCACAGTATATACATATATATCACCTCAGTATACAGCACAGTATATACATATATGTCACCTCAGTATACATACAGTATATACATATATGTCACCTCAGTATACAGCACAGTGTATACATATATATCACCTCAGTATACAGCACAGTATATACATATATGTCACCTCAGTATACAGCACAGTATATAATATATGTCACCTCAGTATACAGCACAGTATATAATATATGTCACCTCAGTATACAGCACAGTATATACATATATGTCACCTCAGTATACAGCACAGTATATACATATATATCAGTCACCTCAGTATACAGCACAGTATATACATATATGTCACCTCAGTATACAGCACAGTATATACATATATATCACCTCAGTATACAGCACAGTATATACATATATGTCACCTCAGTATACATACACAGTATATACATATATGTCACCTCAGTATACAGCACAGTGTATACATATATATCACCTCAGTATACAGCACAGTATATACATATATGTCACCTCAGTATACAGCACAGTATATAATATATGTCACCTCAGTATACAGCACAGTATATAATATATGTCACCTCAGTATACAGCACAGTATATACATATATGTCACCTCAGTATACAGCACAGTATATACATATATGTCACCTCAGTATACAGCACAGTATATAATATATGTCACCTCAGTATACAGCACAGTATATAATATATGTCACCTCAGTATACAGCACAGTATATACATATATGTCACCTCAGTATACAGCACAGTATATACATATATGTCACCTCAGTATACAGCACAGTATATACATATATGTCACCTCAGTATACAGCACAGTATAAACATATATGTCACCTCAGTATACAGCACAGTATATACATATATGTCACCTCAGTATACAGCACAGTATATACATATATGTCACCTCAGTATACAGCACAGTATATACATATATATCAGTCACCTCAGTATACAGCACAGTATATACATATATGTCACCTCAGTATACAGCACAGTATATACATATATGTCACCTCAGTATACAGCACAGTATATACATATATGTCACCTCAGTATACAGCACAGTATATACATATATGTCACCTCAGTATACAGCACAGTATATACATATATGTCACCTCAGTATACAGCACAGTGTATACATATATGTCACCTCAGTATACAGCACAGTATATACATATATGTCACCTCACTATACAGCACAGTGTATACATATATGTCACCTCAGTATACAGCACAGTGTATACATATATGTCACCTCACTATACAGCACAGTGTATACATATATGTCACCTCAGTATACAGCACAGTGTATACATATATGTCACCTCAGTATACAGCACAGTATATACATATATGTCACCTCAGTATACAGCACAGTATATACATATATGTCACCTCAGTATACAGCACAGTATATACATATATATCAGTCACCTCAGTATACAGCACAGTATATACATATATATCAGTCACCTCAGTATACAGCACAGTATATACATATATATCAGTCACCTCAGTATACAGCACAGTATATACATATATGTCACCTCAGTATACAGCACAGTATATACATATATATCAGTCACCTCAGTATACAGCACAGTATATACATATATATCAGTCACCTCAGTATACAGCACAGTATATACATATATGTCACCTCAGTATACAGCACAGTATATACATATATATCAGTCACCTCAGTATACAGCACAGTATATACATATATATCAGTCACCTCAGTATACAGCACAGTGTATACATATATATATATGTCACCTCAGTATACAGCACAGTATATACATATATGTCACCTCAGTATACAGCACAGTATATAATATATGTCACCTCAGTATACAGCACAGTATATACATATATATCACCTCAGTATACAGCACAGTATATACATATATATCAGTCACCTCAGTATACAGCACAGTATATACATATATGTCACCTCAGTATACAGCACAGTGTATACATATATGTCACCTCAGTATACAGCACAGTATATACATATATGTCACCTCAGTATACAGCACAGTGTATACATATATGTCACCTCAGTATACAGCACAGTGTATACATATATATCAGTCACCTCAGTATACAGCACAGTATATACATATATGTCACCTCAGTATACAGCACAGTATATACATATATATCAGTCACCTCGGTCTCCGGCTGCGATCACAGCTGAGCTCCGAAACCTAAACAAACCCCCCTCCTCCGCTGTCCGGGCAGCCGTAACAAGCCGCACTGCTATTGGCCGACAGAAACCTCCACTTAGTAATGACGCCGTTCATTCGTCCTTGAAGCCAACGCTTCCATCCACGCCTCGATGTGAGATTAGGGCGGGGATGCAAAGCTTGTTTCCATGGTTACTGCAGAGGAAGACTTCTGACCAGCATGAGGGCGGGGCTTCTGTACGTCACTGCGCGCTCTGACAGCCGCTCAGCTGCGAGCGGAGGACTGAGGAGAGGAGGACTGAGGAGAGGAGGACTGGGACTGAGGGGAGGACTGAGGAGAGGAGGACGGGGAGAGGAGGACTGGGACTGAGGGGAGGACTGAGGGGAGGACTGAGGAGAGGAGGACTGGGACTGAGGGGAGGAGGGGAGGACTGAAGAGAGGAGGACAGAGGAAGACTGAGGAGAGGAGGACTGAAGAGAGGAGAGGAGGACGGGGACTGAGGAGAGGAGGACTGAGGAGAGGAGGACGGGGAGAGGAGGACTGGGACTGAGGGGAGGACTGAGGAGAGGAGGACTGGGACTGAGGGGAGGACTGAAGAGAGGAGGACTGAGGAGAGGAGGACAGAGGAAGACTGAGGAGAGGAGGACTGAAGAGAGGAGAGGAGGACGGGGGCTGAGGAGAGGAGGATGGAGGAGAGGAGGACGGGGACTGAGGAGAGGAGGACTGAGGAGAGGAGGACGGGGACTGGGGAGAGGAGGACTGGGACTGAGGAGAGGAGGACTGAGGAGAGGAGGACTGAGGAGAGGAGGACTGGGACTGAGGAGAGGAGGACTGGGACTGAGGAGAGGAGGACTGGGACTGAGGGGAGGACTGAAGAGAGGAGGACTGAGGAGAGGAGGACAGAGGAAGACTGAGGAGAGGAGGACTGAAGAGAGGAGAGGAGGACGGGGACTGAGGAGAGGAGGACGGAGGAGAGGAGGACGGGGACTGAGGAGAGGAGGACTGAGGAGAGGAGGACGGGGACTGGGGAGAGGAGGACTGGGACTGAGGGGAGGACTGAGGAGAGGAGGACTGAGGAGAGGAGGACTGGGACTGAGGAGAGGAGGACTGGGACTGAGGAGAGGAGGACTGGGACTGAGGAGAGGAGGACTGGGACTGAGGGGAGGACTGAAGAGAGGAGGACTGAGGAGAGGAGGACTGAAGAGAGGAGAGGAGGACGGGGACTGAGGAGAGGAGGACGGAGGAGAGGAGGACGGGGACTGAGGAGAGGAGGACTGAGGAGAGGAGGACGGGGACTGAAGAGAGGAGAGGAGGACGGAGGAGAGGAGGACGGAGGAGAGGAGGACTGAGGAGAGGAGGACTGAGGAGAGGAGGACTGAGGAGAGGAGGACTGAGGAGGGGAGAACTGAGGAGGGGAGGACGGAGGAGAGGAGGACTGAGGAGAGGAGGACTGAGGAGTGGAGGGGAGGACAGAGGAGAGGAGGACAGAGGAGAGGAGGACTGAGGAGAGGAGGACTGAGGAGAGGAGGACGGAGGAGAGGAGGACGGTGACTGAGGAGAGGAAAGGAGGTGCGGGGACTGAGGAGAGGAGGACTGGGACTGAGGGGAGGACTGAAGAGAGGAGGACTGAGGAGAGGAGGACAGAGGAAGACTGAGGAGAGGAGGACTGAAGAGAGGAGAGGAGGACGGGGACTGAGGAGAGGAGGACGGAGGAGAGGAGGACGGGGACTGAGGAGAGGAGGACTGAGGAGAGGAGGACGGGGACTGGGGAGAGGAGGACTGGGACTGAGGGGAGGACTGAGGAGAGGAGGACTGAGGAGAGGAGGACTGGGACTGAGGAGAGGAGGACTGGGACTGAGGAGAGGAGGACTGGGACTGAGGGGAGGACTGAAGAGAGGAGGACTGAGGAGAGGAGGACAGAGGAAGACTGAGGAGAGGAGGACTGAAGAGAGGAGAGGAGGACGGGGACTGAGGAGAGGAGGACGGAGGAGAGGAGGACGGGGACTGAGGAGAGGAGGACTGAGGAGAGGAGGACGGGGACTGGGGAGAGGAGGACTGGGACTGAGGGGAGGACTGAGGAGAGGAGGACTGAGGAGAGGAGGACTGGGACTGAGGAGAGGAGGACTGGGACTGAGGGGAGGACTGAAGAGAGGAGGACTGAGGAGAGGAAGACTGAAGAGAGGAGAGGAGGACGGGGACTGAGGAGAGGAGGACGGAGGAGAGGAGGACGGGGACTGAGGAGAGGAGGACTGAGGAGAGGAGGACGGGGACTGAAGAGAGGAGAGGAGGACGGAGGAGAGGAGGACGGAGGAGAGGAGGACTGAGGAGAGGAGGACTGAGGAGAGGAGGACTGAGGAGAGGAGGACTGAGGAGGGGAGAACTGAGGAGGGGAGGACGGAGGAGGGGAGGACGGAGGAGAGGAGGACTGAGGAGAGGAGGACTGAGGAGAGGAGGGGAGGACAGAGGAGAGGAGGACAGAGGAGAGGAGGACTGAGGAGAGGAGAGGAGGACGGAGGAGAGGAGGACGGTGACTGAGGAGAGGAAAGGAGGTGCGGGGACTGAGGAGAGGAGGACTGAGGAAAAGAAGACTGAGGAGGGGAGGACGGAGGAGAGGAGGACGGGGACTGAGGAGAGGAGGACTGAGGAGAGGAGGACGGGGACTGAGGAGAGGAGGACGGAGGAGAGGAGGACGGTGACTGAGGAGAGGAAAGGAGGTGCGGGGACTGAGGAGAGGAGGACTGAGGAAAAGAAGACTGAGGAGGGGAGGACGGAGGAGAGGAGGACGGGGACTGAGGAGAGGAAAGGAGGTGCGGGGACTGAGGAGAGGAGGACTGAGGAAAAGAGGACTGAGGAAAGGAGAGGAGGGGAAGACTGAGGAAAAGAGGACTGAGGAGAGGAGGACGGGGACTGAGGAAAGGAGGGGAGGTGCGGGGACTGAGGAGAGGAGGGGAAGACTGAGGAAAAGAGGACTGAGGAGAGGAGGACGGGGACTGAGGAGAGGAGGACTGAGGAAAAGAGGACTGAGGAAAGGAGGGGAGGTGCGGGGACTGAGGAGAGGAGGGGAGGACTGAGGAAAAGAGGACTGAGGAGAGGAGGACGGGGACTGAGGAGAGGAGGACTGAGGAAAAGAGGACTGAGGAAAGGAGGGGAGGTGCGGGGACTGAGGAGAGGAGGGGAGGACTGAGGAAAAGAGGACTGAGGAGAGGAGGACGGGGACTGAGGAGAGGAGGACTGAGGAAAAGAGGACTGAGGAAAGGAGGGGAGGTGCGGGGACTGAGGAGAGGAGGGGAGGACGAGGAAAAGAGGACTGAGGAGAGGAGGACGGGGACTGAGGAGAGGAGGACTGAGGAAAGGAGGGGAGGTGCGGGGACTGAGGAGAGGAGGGGAGGACTGAGGAAAAGAGGACTGAGGAGAGGAGGACGGAGGAGAGGAGGATGGGGACTGAGGTGAGGAGAGGAGGACTGAGGAAAAGAGGACTGAGGAAAGGAGGGGAGGTGCGGGGACTGAGGAGAGGAGGGGATGACTGAGGAAAAGAGGACTGAGGAGAGGAGGACTGAGGAGAGGAGGACTGAGGAAAAGAGGACTGAGGAAAGGAGGGGAGGTGCGGGGACTGAGGAGAGGAGGGGATGACTGAGGAAAAGAGGACTGAGGAGAGGAGGACGGGGACTGAGGAGAGGAGGACTGAGGAAAAGAGGACTGAGGAAAGGAGGGGAGGTGCGGGGACTGAGGGGAGGAAGGGAGGACTGAGGAAAAGAGGACTGAGGAGAGGAGGACGGGGGACTGAGGAGAGGAGGACTGAGGAGAGGAAAGGTGGTGCGGGGACTGAGGAGAGGAGAACTGAGGAAAAGAGGACTGAGGAAAGGAGGGGAGGACTGAGGAAAAGAGGACTGAGGAGAGGAGGACAGAGGAGAGGAGGACGGGGACTGAGGAGAGGAGGACTGAGGAGAGGAGAACTGAGGAAAGGAGAACTGAGGAAAGGAGAACTGAGGAAAAGAGAACTGAGGAAAAGAGGACTGAGGAAAGGAGGGGAGGTGCGGGGACTGAGGAGAGGAGGACTGAGGAGAGGAGAACTGAGGAGAGGAGGACTGAGGAAAGGAGGGGAGGTGCGGGGACTGAGGAGAGGAGGACTGAGGAGAGGAGGACTGAGGAGAGGAGGACTGAGGAGAGGAGGACTGAGGAGAGGAGGACTGAGGAGAACTGAGGAGAGGAGAACTGAGGAGAGGAGGGGAGGTGCGGGGACTGAGGAGAGGTGGGGAGGACTGAGGAGAGGAGGACGGAGGAGAGGAGGACGGTGACTGAGGAGAGGAAAGGAGGTGCGGGGACTGAGGAGAGGAGGACTGAGGAAAAGAGGACTGAGGAGGGGAGGACTGAGGAAAAGAGGACTGAGGAGGACGGAGGAGAGGAGGACGGGGACTGAGCAGAGGAAAGGAGGTGCGGGGACTGAGGAGAGGAGGACTGAGGAAAAGAGGACTGAGGAAAGGAGGGGAGGTGCGGGGACTGAGGAGAGGAGGGGAAGACTGAGGAAAAGAGGACTGAGGAGAGGAGGACGGGGACTGAGGAGAGTAGGACTGAGGAAAAGAGGACTGAGGAAAGGGGAGGTGCGGGGACTGAGGAGAGGAGGGGAAGACTGAGGAAAAGAGGACTGAGGAGAGGAGGACGGGGACTGAGGAGAGGAGGACTGAGGAAAGGAGGGGAGATGCGGGGACTGAGGAGAGGAGGGGAAGACTGAGGAAAAGAGGACTGAGGAGAGGAGGACTGAGGAAAAGAGGACTGAGGAAAGGAGGGGAGGTGCGGGGACTGAGGAGAGGAGGGGAGGACTGAGGAAAAGAGGACTGAGGAGAGGAGGACAGAGGAGAGGAGGACGGGGACTGAGGAGAGGAGGACTGAGGAGAGGAGAACTGAGGAAAAGAGGACTGAGGAAAGGAGGGGAGGTGCGGGGACTGAGGAGAGGAGGACTGAGGAGAGGAGGACTGAGGAGAGGAGGAGAGGAGGGGAGTTGCGGGGACTGAGGAGAGGAGGGGAGGACTGAGGAGAGGAGGGGAGGTGCGGGGACTGAGGAGAGGAGGGGAGGACTGAGGAAAAGAGGACGGGGACTGAGGAGAGGAGGACTGAGGAGAGGAGAACTGAGGAAAAGAGGACTGAGGAAAGGAGGGGAGGACTGAGGAGAGGAGAGGAGGACGGGGACTGAGGAGAGGAGGACTGAGGAGAGGAGGACTGAGGAGAGGAGGACTGAGGAGAGGAGGACTGAGGAAAAGAGGACTGAGGAAAGGAGGGGAGGTGCGAGGACTGAGGAGAGGAGGGGAGGACTGAGGAAAAGAGGACTGAGGAGAGGAGGGGAGGTGCGGGGACTGAGGAGAGGAGAACTGAGGAAAAGAGGACTGAGGAAAGGAGGGGAGGTGCGGGGACTGAGGAGAGGAGGACTGAGGAGAGGAGGACTGAGGAGAAGAGGACTGAGGAAAGGAGGGGAGGTGCGGGGACTGAGGAGAGGAGGACTGAGGAGAGGAGAACTGAGGAAAAGAGGACTGAGGAAAGGAGGGGAGGTGCGAGGACTGAGGAGAGGAGGGGAGGACTGAGGAGAGGAGGACAGGGACTGAGGAGAGGAGAACTGAGGAGAGGAGAACTGAGGAAAAGAGGACTGAGGAAAGGAGGGGAGGTGCGGGGACAGAGGAGGGGAGGACTGAGGTGAGGAGGACTGAGGAGAGGAGGGGAGGACTGAGGAAAAGAGGACTTAGGAGGGGAGGTGCGGGGACTAAGGAGGGGAGGACTGAGGAGAGGAGGACGGGGACTGAGGAGAGGAGGACTGAGGAGAGGAGAACTGAGGAAAAGAGGACTGAGGAAAGGAGGGGAGGTGCGGGGACTGAGGAGAGGAGGACTGAGGAGAGGAGGGGAGGACTGAGGAAAAGAGGACAGAGGAGGGGAGGTGCGGGGACTGAGGAGAGGAGGACTGAGGAGAGGAGAACTGAGGAAAGGAGGGGAGGTGCGGGGACAGAGGAGGGGAGGACTGAGGAAAAGAGGACTGAGGAGAGGAGGGGAGGTGCTTGGACTGAGGAGGGGAGGACTGAGGACAGGAGGACTGAGGAGAGGAGAACTGAGCAAAGGAGGGGAGGTGCGGGGACTGAGGAGAGGAGGACTGAGGAAAGGAGGGGAAGGACTGAGGAAAAAGAGGACTGAGGGGAGGTGCGGGGACTGAGGAGAGGAGGGGAGGACTGAGGAAAAGAGGACTGAGGAGAGGAGGGGAGGTGCGGGAACTGAGGAGAGGAGGACGGGGGACTGAGGAGAGGAGGACTGAGGAGAGGAGGACTGGGACTGAGGAGAGGAGGACTGAGGAGGACGGGGAGTGAGGAGAGGAGTACGGGGAGTGAGGAGAGGAGTACGGGGAGTGAGGAGAGGAGGACGGGGAGTGAGGAGAGGAGGACGGGGAGTGAGGAGAGGAGGACGGGGACTGAGGAGAGGAGGACGGGGACTGAGGAGAGGACTGAGGAGGACGGGGACTGAGGAGAGGAGGACTGAGGAAAAGAGGACTGAGGGGAGGACTGAGGAAAAGAGGACTGAGGAGAGGAGGACGGGGACTGAGGAAAAGAGGACTGAGGAGAGGAGGACGGGGACTGAGGAGGACTGAGGAGAGGAGGGGAGGACTGAGGAAAAGAGGACTGAGGAGGAAGGAGAGGAGGACTGAGGAGAGTAGGACGGAGGAGAGAAGAGAGGAGAACTGAGGAGAGGAGGACGGAGGAACAGAGGACTGAGGAGGGGAGGTGCGCGGACTGAGGGGAGGACGGAGGAGAGGAGGATGGAGGAACGGGGGACTGAGGAGAGGAAGATGGAGGAACGGGGGACTGAGGAGAGGAGGATGGAAGAACGGGGGGACAGAGGAGAGGAGAACTGAGGGGCGGGGGGGGACTGAGGAGAGGAGAACTGAGGGGGCGGGGGGGACTGAGGAGTGGAGGACTGAGCAGAGGAGCGGGGACTGAGGAGCAAGGGACTGAGGAGAGGAGGAGCGGGGGACTGAGGAGAGGAGGATAGAGGAGAGGAGGAGCGGGGGACTGAGGAGAGGAGGACAAAGGAATGGAGTACTGAGGAGAGGAGGACTGAAGAGCGGAGGAGTGAGAAGAGGAGAAGCGGGGGACTGAGAAGAGGAGGAGCGGGGGACTGAGGAGAGGAGGATAGAGGAGGACGGAGGAACAGGGTACTGAGGAGAGGAGGACTGAAGAGCGGAGGAGTGAGAAGAGGAGGAGCGGGGGACTGAGGAGAGGAGAAGTGGGGGACTAAGGAGAGGAAGACAGAAAGCGGGGACTGAGGAGAGGAGGACTGAAGAGAGGAGGAGTGAGGAAAGCGGGGACTGAGGAGGGGAGGATGGAGGGACTGAGGAGAGCAGAACAGAGGAGAGAAGGTTCGCGGGACTGAGGAGAGGAAGAGCGGGGGACTGAGGAGAGGAGGAGCAGAGGACTGAGGAGAGGAGTAGGGATGGGCGATCCCGAACTGTAAAGATCGGGGATCATACTGACCACATAGTGATCGTGTGCACGATCCTGATCCCGAGGTATCATGGGAAGCTGGTGTTACAGATCAGGTCCAGTTCGGGTCCAGGGGCTGTAAAATAAAGAATATAGTTGATAAACATTGTCAGTATACTTACAGGTCCCGCAACACATCCTGCAGATTCTGTCTCCTGGCTGATTCTGCGTCCGTGTCTGATAATTGCTGTGTACCCCGGTAAGCACCACTGACTAAAAGGACCTTCAATTACGTCACAGTCATGTGACCAGTCTGGTGTGAATGGTAGTCTGGTCACATGGCTATGACGTCATCGAAGGTTCTCACTGTCAGCCTGCTTCTTGAGCAATGTAGCAGAGCTGACAATGCTCTCTCTGCTTCTCACTGTCATTATCCAGGCCGACTTTTCCCTGCTGCTGCTTACACCCAGCTCTGGCCTGGTCATGTCATGGGTTAACTTCCCTTGCCTCGTTCTGGATCCCAGGACGCTATATATTGTCTCTCTACCTATGGCTCAGTGCCAGTGATATTTCTGCTTTGCAGCTTGTATACTGGTTCTGGTGAGTGTTCCCGATCTGTCCTGCCTCCCTGCTACTGTGTCCTGACTTTGACCCTCCCCCGTTCGTCTGCCTGTCCCGGTCCCTGACTTCCCGCTCCGTCTGTTGCTTGTGTTTCCCTCTGCATACCTGATCTCCCGGCTTCTGACTCGGTTCTGTTTTCTGACTTTGATATTGATCCTCCCTTGCTGTGACTCGACTCTCCTGGCTAAATCCTGATTGTTTGACTACTCTATTGTCCCCTGGTCGTTTGCCTGTTAACTGCCTGCTAAAGTTACTCTGCTGTACTTCAGCTGCCTTTCTGTTACAATGTTTCTTTGTCTCTCCTTCAATATTCTGCTGCCATCAAGTGGGGATTAATATCATTATTTATTATTATAGCGCCATTTGTTCCATGGCACTTTACAAGTGAAAGAGGGTATACGTACAACAATCATTAACAGTACAAAACAGACTGGTATAGGAGGAGAGAGGACCCTGCCCGCGAGGACTCACAGTCTACAGGGATTGGGTGAGGGTACAATAGGTGAGGACAGAGCTGGATGCGCAGTGGTGTACTGGACTGAGGGCTATTGTAGGTTGTAGGCTTGTTGGAAGAGATGGGCCTTGAGGTTCCTCTTGAAGTTTTCCACGGTAGGGGAGAGTCTGATATGCTGGGGTAGAGCGTTCCAGAGTATGGGGGAGACACGGGAGAAATCCTGTATATGATTGTGGGAAGAGGAGATAAGAGAGGAGTAGAGAAGGAGATCTTGTGAGGATCTGAGGTTGCCTGCAGGTAAGTACCGGGAGACTAGGTCACAGATGTAAGGATTACGCTGTACTACGTTTTACTAACCTTTGTACAGCGTGACACTCACTGTGTATAGACTGTCTGTACAGAGTGATGAAGCAGAGTTGACATTGCTCTCCCTGTGCATTATGTCGAACTAAGGAGTTTTTTATAATAAAGATGGAGTCTCTAAATGTTTGGGTTTTTTTTTTCGTTTTTCTCTGTGTTGTGTTTTGTTTTTTTTTTACCGTTTATCAGAAATTCATGATGGCCATGTCTAATTTGGCGTGACACCATGAATTTCGGGCTTAGTACCAGCTCAGAATACAAAGCTGGTATTAACCCCTTTATTACCCAGCGTGCCACCGCATTAGGGCCGCTGGACGAGCCGGGTAAAGCGCCGGGAAATGGCGCTAAGAAACAATGCGCCATTTCCAGGGGCAGCTGCAGGCTTCCGAGAATCTCAGCCCCCCAGATGTCTGGTTTTACCTGACTGGCGATCAAAATACGGTGGGAGCCCACACATTGGTTTTTTTTTTTGTTTTTTTTTTAAATAATTAAAAAAAAAAAATGAATGGGCTTGCCTGTATTTTGATTGCCAGCCAAGGTAAAACCAGGTAGATAGGGGTGGCAGCCTGTAGCCGTCTGCTTTATCTGCGCTGAGAATCAAAAATACCGCGGAGCGCTACGTCATTTTTTTAAATTTATTTTATACAACTATATATTGTGTACATTATACACAGCTCTGGCAAAAATTAAGAGGCCACTGCAAAATTGTCAGGTTTTCTGATTTTTCTCTTTATGGCTAAATTTTTGAGTACAATGTAAATTGTTGTTTTATAATATGAACTACTATTTTCAGAAAAAAAAAAAAATTTTTTGCTTGGAAATTCAGAGACATGTTGTCAGTAGTTTATAGAATAAAAGAGCACTTTACATTGTACTCAAAAATATAATATACAGTATATATAGTTGTATAAAAATAAATCATATAAAAAAATGACGTAGCGCTCCACGGTATTTTTGATTCTCAGCGCAGATAAAGCGGACGGCTACGGGTTGCCACCTGGCTTTACATTGGCTGGCAATCAAAATACAGGGAAGCCCATCATTTTATTTTTTTTTTTATTTAAAAAAGAAAAAATAAAAAAAAATGTGTGGGCTCCCCCTGTATTTTGATCGCCAGTCAGGTAAAACCAGGCAGTTGGGGGATGGGATTCTTGGCAGCCCGCAGCTGCCCCTGGAAATAGCGCATTGTTTCTTAGCGCCATTTCCAAGCGCGTTACTTGACTCGTCCAGCGGCTCTGGTGCCGGGTGGCACGCTGGGTAATAAAAGGGTTAATACCGGCTTTGTATTCTCAGATGGTACTAAGCCCGAAATTCATGGTGTCATGCCAAATTAGACATGGCCACCATGAATTTCTAATAAACAGTAAAAAAGACACAACACATAGAAAACATTTTGTTATTAGAAATAAAAAAAAAAGAATCATTTAGAGACTCCATCTTTATTATAAAAAAACTCCTTAGTCTGACGTGGTTCACAGGGACAACAATGTCAGCTTCATCACTCTGTACAGACAGTCTATACACAGTGAGAAATGGAGAGCGCATTGTCAGGTCTGCTACATTGCTCTGTACAGAGTGAGAAGCAGGCTGACAGGACCTTCGATGAAGTCATAGCCATGTGACCAGTCTAACCCAATGTCTGTACAACATTCACACCAGACTGGTCACATGGCTATGACGTGATTGAAGGTCCTTTTAGATAGTGGTGCTTAGCGGGGGGCACAGCAATGATCGGACGCGGAAGCAGGAGCAGCCGGGAGACAGAGTCTGCAGAACGCATTGCAGGACCTGTAAGTATCATGACAATGTTTTTTATTAACTATATTCTTTGTTTTACAGCCCTGCTCCCACTCCATCCCATAACTGTACAGCCCGAGATCATTGATCGGACGAAATATTGTGTTATTTTGATTTTGATCTTTACTAAACGATCAGGCGAGGCTCCTGATCCTGACCATCGACGGGATCGCCCATCACTAGAAAGGAGGACTGAAGAGAGAAGGACAGAGGAACGGGGGCCTGAGGACCGAGGAAAGGGAAAACAGAGGAGAGAAGGTGCGGGGAACTGAGAAGCGGGAGACTGTGGAGAGGAGAACAGAAGAGAGAAGATTCGGGGGACTGAGGAGAGGAAGAGCGGGCAACTGAGGAGAGGAGGAGTGAGAGACAAAGAAGAGGAGGAAACTGAGGAGCGAGGGACTGAGGAGAGGAGGAGTGGGGGACTGAGAAGAGGAAGACTGAGAAGCGGGGGACTGAGGAGAGGAGGACTGTTGAGTCAGGGACTGAGAAGAGGAGGAGTAGTGGGGGACTGAGGAGATGAAGAGGGGACGGAGGAGTGTGTGACGGAGGAGTGAGGAAAGGAGGACTGAGGAGAGGAGGACTGAGAAGCTGGGGACTGAGGAGAGGAGGAACGAGGAGAGGAGGAGTGAGGGACTGAGGAGAGGAGGAATGCGATACACCCTGGGTGGGCCATTAGTATGGATACACCCTGGGTGGGCCATAAGTATGGATACACCCTGATAAAATGGAATTGGTTGCTGATATCACCTTACCGTTTGTGGCATATTAGTACATGGGAGGGGCAAAACATTTGAGGCCGGGTGACACCCATCTGCAAAGATGCCATTTTGAATTCAACTTTACTCTTTTTTTTTTTATCAGGGTGTATCCATACTTATGGCCCACCCTGTATTTTCTATGAGGTGGAGGGAGATCTCTGCTCCTTATTCAGCTCACATGTTCTTTGCTTCTCAGTCAGTTCCCACAATCTCCACTCAGTCAGGTCCCATGTTCTCCACTTCTCACTCTTTCCTTTCATCAGTCAGGTCCCATGATCTCCTCAGTTAGGTCCCACGTTCTCCATTCTTCAGGCTGTTCCTACAATCTCTCATCAGCCAGGACCTACAATCTGCTCTCAGTCAGTTGCCATGTTCTCTGCTCCTCAGTCATGTGTCACAATCTCCTCTCCTCAGCCAGGTCCCACGTTCTCCTCTCTTCACTTAGCTCCCTAGTTCTCCGCGCCACAATCAGTTCCCTCAATCTCTCATCAGTTAGGTCCCACAATCTCCTGTCCTGAATTAAGTCCTATGATCTCCTCTGTCAGTTCCCACAATCTCCTCTCATCAGTCAGGTGCCATGATCTCTCCATCAGCTCTCATGTTTTCCTCTCCTCAGTCACCTACAATGTTCTCCGCTGCTCAGTCACAATCTCCTCTCAGTCAGGTCCCACGGTCTCCTCTCTTCAATCAGCTCTCAAGTTCTCCACTCCTTAGGTCCCACGGTCTCCACTTCTCAATAAGCTTACACGTTCTCCTCTATTACCTCTCGTACAATAGATCATTATCCTTTTTTCAGAACTCCTGAAAATCTTTATATTTAAGCTGCAATACTAGAAAACGTCAACTGTTAAATACTAGAAACCCTCAGATTTTTTTCTCAAACTAAACAGTTATTTAAAAAGAAAAGTACTGCGTTGGCCGGGAATCGAACCCGGGTCAACTGCTTGGAAGGCAGCTATGCTCACCACTATACCACCAACGCTTCATGAAAAGAAAGCTTATCCTTGAAGATTGTAGAGCAGTTAGTTTTACAGAAAAAAAGTATTTTCGACGAGGTGGAGGTTGATCTTTCCTCCTCATACAACTCATACGTTCTTTGCTCATCAGTCAGTGCCCATGTTCTCCGCTTCTCACAAACTCTTCTCAGGTCATTCCCACAATCTCCTGTCATCAGTCTTGTCTCACGATCTCCTCTCCACAGTAAGTTGTCATGTTCCCCTCAGTCAGGTCTCACGGTCTCCTCTCTTTACTCAGCTCCCAAGTTCTCCTCTCCTGAAGCAGTTTCCACAATCTCATCAGTCAAATCCAGTGATCTCCTCAGTCAGCTCCCAAGATCTCCACTCCTCAATCAGCTCCCATGCTCTCCAATCCTTATTCAGTTCCCACAATTTCTCATCAGTTAGGTCCCACAATCTCCTGTCCTGAGTAAGGTCCCATGATCTCCTCTGTCAGTTCCCATGATCTCCTCTCTTCATTCAGCTCCCAAGTTCTCCACTCCTCAATCAGGTCACACAGTCTCCTCTCCTCAATAAGCTCCCACATTCTCCACTCCTCAGGAAGTTCCCACAATATCATCATTAAGGTCCCATGATCTCTTCTCCTCAGTCAGCTGCCATGTTCTCTGCTCAATAGTCAGGTCCCACGGTCTCATCTCAAATTCTCCGCTCCTCAGTCATGTCACACGGTCTCCACTTCTCAATCAGCTCGCACATTCTCCTCTCATACAATAGATCATTATCCAGTTCTTCAAAACTCCTGAAAATCTTTATATTTAAGCTGCAATACTAGAAAACTTCACAACTGTAAAATACTAGAAACCCTCAGATTTTTCTCAAACTAAACAGTTATTTAAAAAGTAAAGTACTGCGTTGGCCGGGAATCGAACCCGGGTCAACTGCTTGGAAGGCAGCTATGCTCACCACTATACCACCAACGCTTCATGAAAGGAAAGCTTATCCTTGAAGAGTGAGTCTTACAGAAAAAAGGTATTTTCTACAAGCTGAAGTGAGATCTCTGCTCCTCAGTCACCTCACACATTCTTTGCTCCTCGTCAGTTCCCACATTCTCTGCTCCTCAGTCATCTCCTACATTCTCCTCAGTTAGGTTCCACAATCGTTCCTCCTCATTCAGTTACCATGGCCTCCGCTCCTCGGCTTCCGTGTTTTCTGCACTTCAGTCATCTCCTACATTCTCCTCAGTTAGGTTCCACAATCGTTCCTCCTCATTCAGTTACCATGGTCTCTGCTCCTCGGGTCCGAGTGTTCTCTGCACTTCAGTCAGCTCACACCATCTTCTCTCCTCAGTTAGGTTCCACAATCGTTCCTCCTCATTCAGTTACCATGGCCTCCGCTCCTCGGGTCCGAGTGTTCTCTGCACTTCAGTCAGCTCACACCATCTTCTCTCCTCAGTCAGGTACGTGTTCTGCACTCAGTAGATCAGCTGGTAGAGTAGAGGCATAAGGAGAGCTGGCATCCTTAGGTCTCTTGTTTGATGGAAATTTTATTTAAGCTTCTCCTTTTCTCAGTTAAAATCACATATTGGCTGTATGAAAAATTAATTGTATGGATTCTTCTCTTGTGAACCAGAATACTGACCTTTACTTCCGTAGATGTGGTGAAGCTCCTGTTAGGATGATATCCTGATGTTCAGCTTCATGATGTACAAGTCTTTATGCTGATGATGCTGCGTAGAACTTCACAGTGACAGGCAGGGAAGGGTTAACCATTTTGAGATTGCACAGAATGTGCGGGGTGGTCACAGTGTAGTGAGCAGGTGTAGTGAGTCTGTGCGAAGGCTGCCACCAACCTCTCCCATATGGTCTAGCGGTTAGGATTCCTGGTTTTCACCCAGGCGGCCCGGGTTCGACTCCCGGTATGGGAAGACATAATTTTATTTTTTTCCAGTCCTAATTATTATTAAAAATTGCAAAATTAGAAAATAAAAAAACTAACAAAAAAAAGGAGTTGGATAATGCTCCAAAGCCTCAGTGCTGCAACTTCACCCGACGTTGGCCAGAATGACAGAAAGGAGGCGTCCAAATTGTCTCTCCAGTAAAGGAGACAAACTCTAGCACAGCGCCACCTATTGGAAGTAGCGATCCTAAAAGTCACAAGTGGATTTTTAACAATCCTTTGCAATATGACTCAGGATATATAAGCCAGATCAGAATCCCAATTTGCAGACACGGTGTTTCGGGGTGCTTGCCCCTCGTCAGTGCAAAGTATGGGGGTGTCTGATCTGGCTCATGAGAAAGCTATGTGGGGACCAAGGGGGAACACTATTCTCCTTAAGGAGACTTTGCAAGCCAGTCTGGCTGCCAAGTAAGGGGACTTATAGCTGCAATGCCCCTCTAAGAAATATTCAAATTGTCTCTCCAGTAAAGGAGACAAACTCTAGCACAGCGCCACCTATTGGAAGTAGTGATCCTAAAAGTCACAAGTGGATTTTTAACAATCCTTTGCAATATGACTCAGGATATATAAGCCAGATCAGATCAGGAAGGAGGCGGTTCTTTGGTAGCCAGGACTGAGGCAGTAAGAGATGCAGAGGTGGCCCTTGTAGCCGGGCACTAGAGAAAAGAGGTCCCTCTGCACATAGCACATGTGTATTGTAAATGCCACATGGTGGGTGAGGGGCACTTTCCAGGAGTGCTGGGAGGAGAACAGCAGGGGTGGGGGTAGACGTTGCATGCTGAGCGTTAGTGCACCTGGAATCAAGACAAAAGGGGCACAGATAAAATTCAATGTACCCTGTATAAGAGGGCGAGTGGAACAAGGATCTGTTTAAAAGCGAATATAGCATAAAATATAGCGGTGCACTGGTTTGGAGATGGGAAGCCTGATATCAGGAGCATGTGCTCTGCACAAGGGGATAAGCCGTCAGTCATAATCTCTGCTCCTGATTACCAAGAGGGCAGCTCCTGGTTATTATGTACACCTCCCGATTGTATGTTATGCAGCACTTCACAGACCTCACACATCAAGTGATTGAGAAAAGTGGCCACGCTGCCACCAGAGATCACAGCCCTCAGCGTGAATATTAACCCATCCTGCTTTTCCCTGTACAAATCCTCAGCTTTCAGTCCCTTCGATAGCTCAGCTGGTAGAGCGGAGGACTGTAGAGGAAATGCAGACATCCTTAGGTCGCTGGTTCAATTCCAGCTCGAAGGAATATTTTTTTTTTTGTTTGTAATTATTTCGACATTACAAACAAAAAATAAATAAAAGAGAAATTTTTCACTTTTTAATTAAATAAGCCCAGAGACAGGAGTCAGACCTCAGCAGTTCTAGTGATCCTGCAGAGAATGGAGCTTCTATTAGTGTCATTACGGTCTCTATAGAACTTCACCAGTGAGAAGCAGTTACATCCTCCCATATGGTCTAGCGGTTAGGATTCCTGGTTTTCACCCAGGCGGCCCGGGTTCGACTCCCGGTATGGGAAGAATAATTTTTGTTTTCTGCCCAATTTATTAAAAAGGACTTTGTCACCAGGTTTTTGCTATGTAATCTGAAGACAGCATGCAGTAATGGTTAACACAGAGACTCCAGGGATGCCTCTCTTATCACACTGTACTTGAAAGTTTATTTTAGCTTTAGGAAATATAAATTGCCGGACTGGGTCAGCTAGCGGTCAGCTAGTCTGGCATGCCCCCTGCAGTGATTAGCAGCTCAGTGTCTATAGACATTGTACATACAGTATCGGGCGTGTGCGTGGTTATCTCTCTCAGCTCTGCTGCATTGCTAAATCTAAAACTTTGATTGTGTCATAACGGTTGCACCCAGTGATACATCGCTGGATTCAGGGACTCTTTGCCTACATCATGCTGCTCTCAGATGAGGTAACAAAACGTGTCCCTGCCTTTGATGTGGGCTCTCAGAGGTAATCTCTGACAGTGGGATTTAACATGTGCCGGCGGGGAGCGAGTGATTCCCCGCTGCCATTGGCATCTGTGAGGTGATCATTGGGGTGGATGGATTGTAATGAAAGCCAGGAGCGACATTCATAGATCGTGATTTCTGCCATTCAGAGCAAGGCAGACATTGACGCACTGCAATGGGTTAAATAGTCCAAATCAAACTTAAACCAAGGCCCCAAAAATTGTAATCCAGATCATAATTTCAAATATTTGCATAATGGTAATAAAATGTATTAAATACAATAGTAGATCCAAAAATATCCCATGAAGTTGACGCGCGTGGGTCACTGCTGGATCATCAGGATTTCCAACACTGATTAAATATTATTGGGTGATGACAGTGATGTCACATTGTGATGTAATAATCTGATTAACGTGTTGGCTCCTCCCAGAGCTCTGCAAACTCCACCCCAAAGAGTAGGGCTCACATATGGGACTAGTGCTTTTCCTACTTGATTTCTTGTCCTTTGCCCCCTTTGAGGACTTTTTCCTTTTCCTTCATGAGGATGGGTCCTTCTCCCCCTTTGATGACTTGTCCTTTTCCTCCTTGAACACTTTTCCTTTTCCTCCATAAGGACTTGTCCTTTTCCTTTTTCAGCACTTGTCCTTTTCCCCCTTTGGCAACTTGTCCTGTTCCTTCTTGAGGACTTATCTTTTACCCCCTTTGAGGACTTGTCCTTTTCCTCCTTTAAGACTCGTCCTTTTCCCCCTTTGAGGACCTGTCTTTTTTTCTCCTTCAGGACTTGTCCTTTTTTTCTTTGAGGATTTGTCATTTTTCTCCTTGAGGACTTGTCCCTTTCCACCTTTGAGGACTTGTCCTTTTCCTCCTTAAGGACATGTACATATACAGATACTGACTGGTGACCGGCTCATACATGTACATATACAGATACTGGCAGCTAACCACCGGTTCATACATGTATATTTAGTGCCCCTGAAACCATCAGGGTGCTATAAGGTTCTGCATCCCCACAAGGATGCAGGGCCTATCCCCTTAGGGACCCAGAACCCCAGTGCCGGTACTAATAAAAGCCCAGGTAATCCCAGTTTTCCCCAACAATCCCCCATACAATGGTACCCAGCTAGGGTGGGACCAATGGATGGCCGCCTAGAGGTGGAGCCAATCCAGTCCACTAGTTGACCAGGTGGGAGGGGCGGACTGAGGAGAGTCAGAACACAGGAAGACAGTAGTACAGTGTACAGTATAGAGTGTGTGAGTGGACAGTCGTCAGTCGGGTGGAAAGGAGAGAGTTGACAGAGGAGACGGTCTGTCGCGGGTTAACGGTGACCTGGTACCCAGGAGAAGTGGTTACCGGTGGAGTACTCCCAGAACTACGCACCAACAGGGTACAGGACCCTAGGACTAGAAAGAGCTCCAGGCCGACCTGTTAACACCTGCACAGCAAAGGAGACCATCAAGGACCTTGCTGACCCTAAAGAATCCAAAGACTCAGTAGCAACGAGAGAACCGGGGACAGGACCAGAGACTCCAACCCCCCGGGGTTTACGCTGCCGTCAGGCGGACAAAAGTGGACAAACTACAGAACGGGGACCTCCAGTTGTTCCATACCACGGGGACCCACTTACCAGAGACTGGTGCAGGTGAAGAAAGTACCAGAGAACCAAACTGGCACTGGAACAAAGTTGACCTGGAGGTGAAACCAGCCGCCCTCGGGCAATCAGTCAACATCTATCAGCAGTGAGTAAACCAGTTGCACTGAACACCTGTGTGGACTATCTTCTTCCGACGCCCACTGCACCATACACCCTCTGGGGCAAAACCCTACGTGCGGAGGGCCTACCATTCTAGCTGCCAATAACACCAGTCCCAGTAGAGACATTCTGCAGCGGTGGTCCCTACACTTAGCCGCAACACCGCAAGTGGCGTCACATGTGAACATTATCTTATTCTCCCCTGTAAATATTCCCATTACAAAAAGGGCACAAAGCACGGAACCGGGTAACGGCTACCACCGTGACTTCCCCAAAACCTGTACTGCTCGGAACCGAGTACCCCATATCCCTGGGTGCTACATACATATACAGATACTGGCCAGTGAGCGGCTCATACATGTACATATACAGATACTGGCCAGTGACCGGCTCATACATGTACATATACAGGTACTGGCCAGTGACCGGCTCATACATGTATATATACAGATACTGGCCGGTGACCGGCTCATACATGTACATATACAGATACTGGCCGGTGACCGGCTCATACATGTACATATACAGATACTGGCCGGTGACCAGCTCATACATGTACATATACAGGTACTGGCCGGTGACCGGCTCATACATGTACATATACAGATACTGGCCGGTGACCGGCTCATACATGTACATATACAGATACTGGCTGGTGACCGGCTTATACATGTACATATACAGATACTGGCCGGTGACCAGCTCATACATGTACATATACAGATACTGGCCGGTGACTGGCTCATACATGTACATATACAGATACTGGCCAGTGACCGGCTCATACATGTACATATACAGATACTGGCCAGTGACCGGCTCATACATGTACATATACAGATACTGGCCGGTGACCGGCTCATACTTGTACATATACAGATACTGGCCAGTGACCAGGTCATACATGTACATATACAGATACTGGCCAGTGACCGGCTCATACATGTTCATATACAGGTACTGGCCAGTGACCGGCTCATACATGTATATATACAGATACTGGCCGGTGATTGGCTCATACATGTACATATACAGATACTGGCCGGTGACCGGCTCATACTTGTACATATACAGATACTGGCCGTTTACCGACTCAGACATGTACATATACAGATACTGCTCGATGACCGGATCATACATGTACATATACAGATACTGGCCGGTGACCGGCTCATACATGTACATATACAGATACTGGCCAGTGACCGGCTCATACATGTACATATACAGATACTGGCCAGGGACCAGGTCATACATGTACATATACAGATACTGGCCGGTGACCGGCTCAAACATGTACATATACAGATACTGGCCGGTGACCGGATTATACTTGTACATATACAGATACTGGCCGGTGACCGGATCATACATGTACATATACAGATACTGGCCGGTGACCGGCACAAACATGTACATATACAGATACTGGCCAGTGACCAGGTCATACATGTACATATACAGATACTGGCCAGTGACCGGATTATACTTGTACATATACAGATACTGGCCGGTGACCGGCTCATACATGTACATATACAGATACTGGCCGGTGACCGGATCATACATGTACATATACAGATACTGGCCGGTGACCGGCTCATACATGTACATATACAGATACTGGCCGGTGACCGGCTCATACATGTACATATACAGGTACTGGCCGGTGACCGGCTCATACATGTACATATACAGATACTGGCCGGTAACCGGCTCACACATGTACATATACAGATACTGGCCGGTGATCGGCTCATACATGTACATATACAGATACTGGCCGGTGACCGGCTCATACATGTATATATACAGATACTGGCCGGTGATCGGCTCATACATGTACATATACAGATACTGGCCGGTGACCGGCTCATACATGTACATATACAGATACTGGCCGGTGACCGGATCATACATGTACATATACAGATACTGGCCGGTGACCGGCTCATACATGTACATATACAGATACTGGCCGGTGACCGGCTCATACATGTACATATACAGATACTGGCTGGTGACCGGCTTATACATGTACATATACAGATACTGGCCGGTGACCGGCTCATACATGTACATATACAGATACTGTCCGGTAACCGGCTCACACATGTACATATACAGATACTGGCCGGTGATCGGCTCATACATGTACATATACAGATACTGGCCGGTGACCGGCTCATACATGTATATATACAGATACTGGCCGGTGATCGGCTCATACATGTACATATACAGATACTGGCCGGTGACCGGCTCATACATGTACATATACAGATACTGGCCGGTGACCGGATCATACATGTACATATACAGATACTGGCCGGTGACCGGCTCATACATGTACATATACAGATACTGGCCGGTGACCAGCTCATACATGTACATATACAGATACTGGCCGGTGACCGGATCATACATGTACATATACAGATACTGGCCGGTGACCGGCTCATACATGTACATATACAGATACTGGTCGGTGACTGGCTCATACATGTACATATACAGATACTGGCCGGTGACCGGCTCATACATGTATATATACAGATACTGGCCTTTGATCGGCTCATACATGTACATATACAGGTACTGGCCGGTGACCGGCTCATACATGTACATATACAGATACTGGCCGGTAACCGGCTCACACATGTACATATACAGATACTGGTCGGTGACCGGCTCATACATGTACATATACAGATACTGGTCGGTGACCGGCTCATACATGTACATATACAGATACTGGCCGGTGATCAGCTCATACATGTACATATACAGATACTGGCCGGTGACCGGCTCATACATGTACATATACAGATACTGGCTGGTGACCGGCTCATACATGTACATATACAGATACTGGCCGGTGACCGGCTCATACATGTACATATACAGATACTGGTCGGTGACCGGCTCATACATGTACATATACAGATACTGGTCGGTGACTGGCTCATACATGTACATATACAGATACTGGCCGGTGACCGGCTCATACATGTACATATACAGATACTGGCCGGTGACCGGCTCATACATGTACATATACAGATACTGGCCGGTGACCGAATCATACATGTACATATACAGATACTGGCCGGTGACCGAATCATACATGTACATATACAGATACTGGCCGGTGACCGAATCATACATGTACATATACAGATACTGGCCGGTGACCGGATCCCACCTGTTATCTCTGAAGCTTCTGGTGACTGATCTCAGATACAACTGAGAGGAAAGTGATCAGTGAAGGCAATGTCTGTCCTGATAATCCGCCTGTAGTAAAAGAGGAACCTTAATTACCCTAATAGAAGCCACTATCAAGAGAGCGGACAGGAAAAGAGCTGACGTGTAGAAAAAAAAGTATATTTTATTGGCATCAGGAGTGTGGACGTCTAATTCTAGAGCCACATTCACAATGCTAATCATAGTTAATAAAATGTCCTTCGAACCGGAGTCGAACCAGTGACCTAAGGATGTCTGTGCTCTACTACAGTCCTCCGCTCTACCAGCTGAGCTATCGAAGGCTTGTCGATCAGCCTGTCACCACAGTGTATGTGACTAATCTTCATTAGCACACGAGCGGCTGACTGTTCATACATATACCAACATAACAAAAGAACATCCCATAACGAGAGTCCAAACCCAGGCCACCTCCGAGAAGCTGCAGGAATTCGAGCCTCGAGGCCACCTCCGAGAAGCTGCAGGAATTCGAGCCTCAAGGCCACCTGTGAGAAGCTGCAGGAATTCAAGCCTCGAGGCCGTGCTGCTCATAACACAATGGTTCTCCCCCAAAAGGAAACATTTGTGCCAAAATGTATGTATATTTTCTTGTGCATTGTGTAACTCTATCATTCCATGGGATGTCCTGATCTTCCAACTTCTCTCAAAAGTGGCAAGAAAAAAGCAAAAGCACAAAAAGTTGTATAACTTGTATAAAGCCCCCAATAAATTCCATTATTAGGAGGGAAGTGTCAGCCTGTGCCTAAAGCTGCATATAAATAGGTAAGTGTGAATAGTAAGGAGCTGCCGACCACTGACATCTACATGACAGAGACCTCGCACCCACACAGGACAATCACACAATGTGCGATCAGTGGTGGATTTATCTCCAGATCTAAGGATACTTCCCTTCTCTATTGTATCATGATCCTTTACTGACAGGTTCCTTAGATTCTCCAGTCTTGAGTTCCTCCCATTCATTTACACAGACATCACATGATAATGTGGCCGGGCTTCTAATTCTGCGATTACAATCTTCCCAATTGACACTGAGATTGTGACCGCATGGAGGAACCACAATGAATCTTTACTTTCCCACAATCTCAAAGCTCAGTGTATGCGGGACTATTGTTAATATGTAGTAGAAGCCCAGCAAAACATAGACCTTTCGTGTCACTTTTCATCTCTATCTGCTCCTCTGAACGTCTACCTTCAACTAGTCCCATCCTTATCTTCTAAAACTAGATTTCCAAGTAGTCCCCTGCTTCTTTTCGGTGCTGCATGCACCTCCGGCTGCTCTCCTGTGATGGGTCAATAATGAAATATTCGGGTTCAGATAATTCATCTTGAATATTTCGTACTAGCAATCCAATGGTAAACTCGAATAATTTTCCAGCTTACCCTCCAAGGTTGTCTGTCAGGGCTGTAAAGATGCGGTGATCTGTGGTGTTTTCCATCACTGCAGCTTTTGTACTTATCAGAGCAAGGATCCTTGTGAGATGTCAGACCTGCGAGGGAGTTTTTGGGGTTAATAAGTTGGTGTGTTTTTTTTCTATTATTTAAAATGAAAGATTATTGTGTTTGTGGGTTTTTTATTTTCACTTACAGGATTAGTATTTGGGGGGGGGGTCTTATAGACACCACTCCATTGCCAACCCAGGGCTTAATGACAGCTGTGATGTTTGATAAATAGCAGCTGTCATTAACCCCTTATTTTACCCCGATTACAACCTTGCCAGGCAAATTGGGATGACCTTGGAAAAGCGCCACAATTGGCACATCTAAAAGATGCGAAAACTCCGAGGGGGCTGCAGGCAGCTCTTTTTAAGCTAGGGAGGGCCCGATAACCATGGGTCTCCCCAGCCTGAAAATACTAACCCCAGCTGTCTCCATTACCTGTGCTGGTTATCAAAAATAGACAGGAGCCCACATTGTTTTTTCATTTTTTTTTCACTGCTCCTTCCAATTACAGAAATGCCAATAGCCAAGATGGATAAGGCATTACTGTGATTGGCAAGCGATCCCTGCATGTTTAGTAGCTGAAAATGAGGCACCAGATATGTGGAGAGGAGACATGACTCTCATGAGGCGAATACCAAAATGCTCGACGAGTAACGAATGTCCCCAATACTTTAATATCTGTGCGATTAATGAATAGTGAAGAATATATTCCCCCATCGCTAGTGACTATGCAAAGTCACCTCTTTTACTCACTATGATCCTTCAGAATGTTCCAGTCTCTTCAAATAACAAAAAACAATGGCCAATTTGTATTTATTGTCCGCGTTCATATTTACAACATGACATTAGCGGCTTTTGTGGATCATCAAGCTACAAGTGCAGACACAGTAAAGAAGGAGTGTGCTCCATATATACCGTGTATATAGCCGGAAAGGAGCTGTGCATTCTCTACCAATGCCATTGGAGCTACAGGAAGATGGTTCCAATGTGGCAACAATGAGTAAATACCAAGGATGAGGGTCATCACGGTGACTTTGTTTTTCAGATTTCATTTTTTGGCACAGTTGTATAATAATACATGCACTTAGTGAATTATATTAGGAATAACCCATTGACCACGTGGCTTTGATTTCAACCAAATTGGTGATCAGATGATCCTTTTTTGCTGCCGAGGGACTTTATTATGAATGGTGGATGCTAGTAAATAAGAACGCAAGACCATCATGTCCTCACGACGATTCCCCAACAAATGTCATGTAGATCAATAGCAGCTGCTTATCCTCCTCATACGGGACACACTTGGATGATGGGCGTGTGTGTGCCAATTAGAGATGAGCGATCTTGAAGTTTGGTTTCAAACCCAACCCCAACTTAAAGAAAACAGAGTTTTGGCACTTTACATGTGACCCTAAAGGGGGCTTTACACACAACGACATCGCTAACGAGATGTCGTTGGGGGTTACGGAATTCGTGATGCACATCCAGCCTCGTTAGCAAAGTCATTGCGTGTGAAACGTACGAACAACCGCTAACGATCAAAAATACTCACCTTATCGTTGATCATTGACACGTCGTTCTAATCCCAAAAATCATTGCTGGTGGTGGATGCAGGTTGTTCGTCGTTCCTGAGGCAGCACACATTGCTACGTGTGACACCCCAGGAACGACGAACAACACTGCACCTGCGTCCTCCGGCAACGAGGTGGGCGTCACTTTCTTTCGGCTGCTCTCCGCCCCTCTGCTTCTATTGGACGGCTGCCGTGTGACGTCGCTGTGACGCTGCACGAACCACCCCCTTTTTTAAAAAAATATCTTTAGATTTTTTTTCTTTCTTTAAAACTGTTTTTTGCATAACTGACTGCAGGTATCTATTCCAGATGTAGGTAGCGGGCTCAGGAGCGGAGTCTGCTGTATACACTGCGGGTGCAGACTGTGCTGTACAGACATCACCTGACTGACTGCAGGTATCTATTCCAGATGTCGGTAGTGGGCTCAGGAGCCGAGTCTGCTGTATACACTGCGGGTGCAGACTGTGCTGTACAGACATCACCTGACTGACTGCAGGTATCTATTCCAGATGTAGGTAGCGGGCTCAGGAGCCGAGTCTGCTGTATACACTGCGGGTGCAGACTGTACTGTACAGACATCACCTGACTGACTGCAGGTATCTATTCCAGATGTAGGTAGCGGGCTCAGGAGCCGAGTCTGCTCTATACACTGCGGGTGCAGACTGTGCTGTACAGACATCACCTGACTGACTGCAGGTATCTATTCCAGATGTAGGTAGTGGGCTCAGGAGCAGAGTCTGCTGTATACACTGCGGTTGCAGACGACATTACAAACAAAAAATAAATAGAAGAGAAATCCTTCCCTTTTTAATTAAATAACCCCAGAGACAGGAGTCACAGCTCAGCAGTTCTAGTGATCCTGCAGAGAATGGAGCTTCTATTAGTGTCATTACGGTCTCTATAGAACTTTACCAGTGAGAAGCATATGGTCTAGCGGTCAGGATTCCTGGTTTTCACCCAGGCGGCCCAGGTTCGACTCCCGGTATGGGAAGAATAATATTTTTGTTTTCTGCCCAATTTATTAAAAAGGACTCTGTCACCAGGTTGTTGCTATGTAATCTGAAGACAGCATGCAGTAATGGTTAACCCAGAGACTTCAGGGATGCCTCTCTTTTCACACTGTGTAATGTTGTTTACCTGAAAGTTTATTTTAGCTTTAGGAAATTATCATTGCCGGACTGGGTCACCTAGTGGTCAGCTAGTCTGGCACACCCCCTGCTGTGATTAGCAGCTCAGTGTCTATAGACATTGTACATACAATTCCGGGTGTGGGCGTGGTTATTTCTCTCAGCTCTGCTGCATTGCTAAATCTAAAAACTCTGATTGTGTCATAACGGTTACACCAGTGATACATCGCTGGATTCATGGACTCTTTGTCTACATCGTGCTGCTCTCAGATGAGGTAGCAAAATCCTGCTGACAGATTCTCTTTAACCCCTTCATGACATATGACGTATATTTATGTTCCGCCCCCGTGCCAGCGGCCGAGCCGCTCGGATCCGGAGCCGCGGTGGCTCGAGGAGTCTCCGGACCCGGGGGGTTGTCGCGGACACTCAAATGTCAAAAGAATTGGGAGATATATACAAGGGGATTAAAAGTTCGTGATGCCACCCACGGTGCTTGGTAATGTAAGAGACCACTGCTGCTGTTGGGGGAGAGCCCGGTGACGATATTGAAGCAGCAGGATGTTTAACCCCTCCGTGGGTAGGGGGTTTGTGTCCTGGGGCCCATTGGGAGGTTGGTGTTTGGGTGCCGTTGGGGATAGTTACAGGGTTTTCAATGTACTCACTCAGTCCAGAAATAACCACACCGACAACTTGTAAACCAGAGTTCTGAGCACCACTGCAGCTGGGAGGGAGCACGCTTGGGTCCGTGCCCTTGGTGTTGCGGTTAGTCTGTGGCCCTTTCCTTGGCACCTGTGTTTCTCTTTGGACCCTCGAATCTGAAACTTTTCGGGTCCCGCTCACCTGTATGGCTCACCCGTATTTCTTTGGACTGTATTGGGAAAGTCCTATCCCATCGGTGTGCTAGTACCCCGATTTTGGAGCGGGTTGGGGATGAATCTTGAAGTCTTCACCCCTCAGGTAAATTACCAGGATGCATGAAGCTACTTCCCGACCTAGGGTCCTTGTACCCCGTCGTGCCTTGGCCCCTGCCCGGTGATAGCTCAAGGTCACCGGCTGCCCTCCTCGGCAGTCCGTGCATCTTGACACAATCCCCTGCGACCGGGGTTCCAGCTCCTACCAGGCCCAGACCAACGTCTGCCACCTAGTAACTACAGGAGCCCTGCTCCCTGACCTCTCCTCACGAGAGTCACTACTCCACCACCTCTCCCTTCACTCTCCTTTTCCACTCCCTGTCACTTTCTCACTTTTCCTCACCAACCCCCCATGTGGGCAGCCCTATTCCCTTCTGGCCCCCCAATGGTGTGTCTGGTGGGTACAGTGTAAAGTGTTTCTAGGATTTTGATTGGCTCAGCTGTTAGCAACACCAAAGGACCAGGACCCGTAACCAAGGAGGTGTGGATTCTGTGCAGAAGGGCAGATTGCACAATACCCTGTGACATCCTGATAGGCCAGGGCGTCACATTTACATCATATGTTGTGTCCCTGCCTTTGATGTAGGCTCAGGTAATCTCTGACAGCGGGATTTAACATGTGCTGGCGGGGAGCGAGTGATTCCCCGCTGCCATTGGCATCTGTGAGGTGATCATGGGGGCGGATGGATTGCAATGAAAGCCAGGGGGTGAGCTGATGACCCCCGTATCTGTCAAGATGATCCTCCAAGCGATATTCATAGATTGTCATTTCTGCCATATAGAGCAGAGCAGACATCGACGCTAATGCACTACAATGGGTAAAATAGTCCAAATCAAACTTAAACCAAGGTCCCAAAAATTGTAATCCGGACCATAATTCCAAATATTTACGTAATGGTAATAAAATGTATTAATTACAATAGTAGATCCAAAAATATCTCATGAAGTTCACGGGGCGCGCGTCAGAGTGGGTCACTGCTGGATCATCAGGATTTTTGACACTGGTTAAATATTATTGGGTGATGACAGTGATGTCACTTTGTGATGTAATAATCTGATTAATGTGTTGGCTCCTCCCAGAGCTCTGCAAACTCCACCCCAAAGAGTAGAGCTCCCATATGGGACTTGTCCTTTTCCTCCTTGAGATCTTGTCCTTCTCCCCCTTTGAGCACTTGTCCTTTTTTTCCTTGAGGACTTGTCATTTTTCTCTTGAGCACTTGTCCTTTTTCTCCTTGAGCACTTGACCTTTCCTCTTTGAGCACTTGACCTTTTCCTCCTTGGGCCCTTGTCCTTTTGGTCCTTCAGGACTAGTCCTTTTTCTCCTTCAGGACTTGTCCTTTTCCACTTTTGAGGACTTGTCCTTTTCCACCTTTGGAGCCTTTTTCTCCTTGATGAATTATCCTTTCCTCCTTTGAAGACTTGTTCTTTTCCTTCTTGAGGACTTGTCCTATTTCTCCTTGAGGACTTGTCCTTTTACTCCTTGAGGACTTGTCCTTTTACCTCTTGAGGACTTGTCATTTTCCCTCTTTGAGGAATTGCCCTGTTCCTCCTTGAGGACCTGTCCTTTTCCATGTTTGAGCACTTGTCCTTTATTTCCTTCACAACTTGTCCTTTTTCTCCTTGAGGACTTGTCCTTTTCCTCATTGAGCACTTGTCCCTTTCCTCCCTGAGCACTTGCCTTTTCATCCTTGAGGGCTTGCCTTTTTCCTCCTTGAGGGCTTCTCCTTTTCCCCCTTTTAGGACTTGTCCTTTTTCTCCTTCAGGACTTGTCCTTTTTCTCCTTCAAGACTTCTTCTTTTCTCCTAGAGGACTTCTCATTTTTCTCCTTGAAGACCTGTAATTTTTCTCCTTGAGGACTTGTCCTTTACCCCCTTTGAAGACTTGTCCTTTCCCCCTTTCAGGACTTGTCCATTTCCTCCTTGACGACTTGTCCTTTTCCCCATTTGAGGACCAGTACTTTTTTTCCTTCAGGATTTGTCCTTTTTCTCTTTGAGTACATGTCATTTTCCTCCTTGAGAACGTGTCCTTTTCCCCCTTTGAGAACTTGTCCTTTTCCTTCTTAAGGGCATGTACACATACAGATACTGACTGGTGACTGGCTCATACATGTACATATACAGATACTGACTGGTGACGGCTCATACATGTACATATACAGATACTGGCCAGTGACCGGCTCATACATGTACATATACAGATACTGGCCGTTTACCGACTCATACATGTACATATACAGATACTGGCCGGTGACCGGCTCATACATGTACATATACAGATACTGGCCGGTGACCGGCTCATACATGTACATATACAGATACTGGCCGGTGACCGGCTCATACATGTACATATACAGATACTGGCCGTTTACCGACTCATACATGTACATATACAGATACTGGCCGGTGACCGGCTCATACATGTACATATACAGATACTGGCCGGTGACCGGCTCATACATGTACATATACAGATACTGGCCGGTGACCGGCTCATACATGTACATATACAGATACTGACTGGTGACCGGCTCATACATGTACATATACAGATGCTGACCGGTGACGGCTCATACATGTACATATACAGATACTGGCCAGTGACCGGCTCATACATTTACATATACAGATACTGGCAGGTGACCGGCTCATACATGTACATATACAGGTACTGGCCGGTGACCGGATCTCACCTGTTATCTCGGAAGCTTCTGTTGACTGATCTCAGTTACAAGTGAGAGGAAAGTGATCAGTGAAGGAAATGTCTGTCCTGATAATCCGCCTGTAGTAAAAGAGGAACCTAATTAGCTCAATATAAAGAGAGCGGACAGGAAAAGAGCTGACGTGTAGAAAAAAGTATATTTTACTGGCATCCGGAGTGTGGACGCCTAATTCTAGAGCGCAATTTACAATGCTAATCATAGTTAATAAAATGTCCTTCGAACCGGAATTGAACCAGTGACCTAAGGATGTCTGTGCTCTACTACAGTCCTCCGCTCTACCAGCTGAGCTATCGAAGGCTTGTGGATCAGCCTGTCACCACAGCATATGTGACTAATCTTCGTAAGCACACGAGCGGCTGACTGTTCATACATATACCAACAATAGTAACATAACAAAAGAACATCCCATAACGAGAGTCCAAACCCAGGCCACCTCCGAGAATCTTCAGGAATCCACATCTCAAGGCCACCTACGAGAAGCTGCAGGATTTGAAGCCATGAGGCCACCTACGAGAAGCTGCAGGAATTCCAGCCTCGAGGCCGTGTTGCTCATTACACTATGTTTCTCAACCAAAAGGAAACATTTGTGCCAAAATGTATGTACCGTATATTTTCTTGTGCATTGTGTAACTATCATTCCATGGGATGTCCTGATCTTCCAACTTCTCTCAAAATTGGCAAGAAAAAAGCAAAAGCACAAAAAGTTGTATAACTTGTATAAAGCCCCCAATAAATTCCATTATTAGGAGGGAAGTGTCAGCATGTGCCTAAATCTGCATATAAATAGGTAAGTGTGAATAGTAAGGAGCTGCCGACCACTGACATCTACATGACAGAGACCCCGCACCCACACAGGACACAATGAGTGATCAGTGGGGGATTTATCTCCAGATCTAAGGATACTTCCCTTTTCTAATGTATTTTGCCACCCCAGCAGTGGATCAAACCACTCGGGTCCGGGGGCGGTGTTCGTTCGTGGCTCGAGGGTTTCCAGACCCGGGGACTTAGGGGTCACACTCAAATGTAAAAGGGAGTATACCTACTGTATCCTACCTATCCCTTGTAGACTGTGAGCCCTCGTGGGCAGGGACTTCTATCCTCCTGTACCAGTCTGTGCTTTGTATTGTTTATGATTATTGTACTTTTCCCTATTATGTATACCCCTTTCACATGTAAAGCGCCATGGAATTGATGGCGCTATAATAATAAATAATAATAATAATTTGGTATAGTTCGTGACGCCACCCGTGGTGTACGGTAATTGGGAGTACCGCCGCTTCCGTTGGGAGTACCCGGAGTGATGGAGTGGGGCAGCTAGGTGATGTTGCCCTCCACGGGTAGAGGTAGGCCCCGGGACTCTGGATGGATGATGCGGGGACGTAGTGCAGGGGGTTAGTCGGGTACTCACTCAGCAATGAAGCAGACGCTGACAACAGGGTAAACCAAGTTTCTGAATGCAATTGCCTCTCAAGGGGAGCTCGTCTAGGTCTCGTCCCCTGCAGTACTGCCTGGTGGTCCGTAACCTGCCTCTCGGCACTAAGTTTTAGATTGTCCGTTGTGGTCCGGTAGCTTGGAGCTATCCGGGCCCTGCTCCCCTAGCTTGGAGCTATCCGGGCCCCGCTCCCCACTATGGCTAAGTGGAGGAGTCTACTCTCAGGGCTCACGCTTGGGGTTTTAGTGGTCTGCTTGCTAGGAAAGCCCTATCCCCCTCAATGCACTAGTGCCACGATTCTGGAGCTGGTGGGTGGGAACAGTCCATAAAGGCTCCGTTTTCCTCAGGTTAATTGCCGGGTTGCATGAAGCTTCTCCCCGACCTAGGGTACGTGTAACCCATCATGCCTTCGGTCCTGGACCGGTGACAGGACCAGGCTGCCGGCCATCCTCCTCGACGGGTTCCAGGCACCTAGCCTCAATCCCCTGCGGTTGGGGTCCGACTTCTCTAGGTCCAGACCACCGTCTGCAACCTAGTTTTTCTCTCCCCTGGGAGCTCCAACTCCCAGCTCCCTCAGAGCTCCTCACAGCTCGAGGGTCTCTACTCAACTCCTGACCTTGACACCTCCCTGTCTGACCCCTAGGTGGGCGGCGATATTCCTGCTTAAGCATCCCACTGGTGTGCCTGACAGGTGTGGTGCAAAGTGTATCTAGGATTTGTGAATGCTGGTGGAGGCAGCACTGTAGGATGGAGACCCAGAACCATGGGGGGTTGAATACTGCACGGGTAGGACAGTTTGTGCAGTACCCTGTGACGACCTGAATAGTCCAGGGGCGTCTCAGTATCTTGATCCTTTACTGACAGGTTCCTTAGATTCTCAATGGTTGCTGTCTGGCACTGGGAGGGTCAGTTGTGATATAGTCCTGGTATGTGTAGAGCTTGCTCCACATGCTGGGACCTGGGCTGCCTTTTATCCGCAGTTGCCTCTTTTGCAACATGGAAGTGGTTATATATACAGTAGGTTACAGGTATGTGTGCTCCATTATGGTTCTGCTTTTAATTTTACCTAGGAGGCCGCATGGCACATGAAATACATACTATAGTGTAGGACCCCCCTATTGAGATTTGCCGTGACGTTGGCAGGGGTGGCTCAAAGAATTGATCAATTTTTTGCTAAAAATCTCATTTTTGTATTATAGTACAGTTGGAATAAATCTGTGAAGTTGCACTTTCTATATGATGCCTGCCATTTTCAGATCGTGCTGGCTCCTTTTTCTCTTTCTTATCTGTGTATAAATCACGAATAACAAATCTAATACAAATCAATGGGAAACTCAAATAATTTTTCAGCAGACTCTCCCAGAATGTCTGGCGGGGCTGTAAACATGCTGAAATGGGTAGAAAAGTGCTGAAATTGAATGGGAACAGTATGAGGAAGAAGCCTGGATGCATTTTTGAAACACAGGTCACCTCTGGGTAGTCCCCGGCCTTTTTCTGATAACCAGCACAGGTAAAGCAGACAGCTGTGTGTGGTCTGGTATTCTGAAGCTAGGAAGGTCTACAGCTATTGGACCCTCCTCAACCTCAAATTAGCAGCCTGCAGCCGCCTTACAATTGGCACCTCCATCAGATGCGCCAATTGGGACGCTTTACCCGGCTCATCTCGATGCGGGGAATATATGGAGTTGATGTCAGCTGAGATTTTTTAAAAAATCACAGCTGCCATCAAGCCCTGGGTTTTCAATGGAGAGATGTCTATGAGATTCCCCCATTGCCAACCTGGTAAGTGAAATGGAAAAAAAAACAAAAACATCCAGGAGGTCACCAGAGTTCCCAATGAACTCTGATGACATCCTGGTGACACCCCCATGACACCCGTGCTACAGCGGGTGTCAGGACGGTGTCAGGATGGTGACTTCATGGGTTCATCAGAGTTCATTAGGAACTCGGATGACCTCCTGGACGTCACTGCACACACACTGCTTGCTGGATACTCACCTGTCCCCGGCGCTGTCCCCGGGATGCTCCAGCTTCCAGCTCCTCAGTGCAGGGAATGATCAATGAATATAATGAGCGGCGGTCAGAAGCAGGAGACAGCAGAGCCAAAGACATCAGCGCTGGATACAGGTGAATATAGAAAATCTTTTTATTTCATAGACCCGTGTGACACCCGTGCTGCCGGAGTAAAAACAGACATGTCTCTGTGTGTGCGTGCGGGGCCACAAGGGGTCACACGGTCCATGTGTAACTCCACAGAATAACATAGGTACGTGTGACATCCGTGTTAACAACAGATATCACACGTGCCTGAAGCACGGACGTCTGAAAGAAACGTCTCCTTGCCTCTTCCCGCCCAACAACATGCACCAGTGACCCTCTTTCCTCACATCTCCTTCAGGCTCTCCCCAGCTGTCACTTTCTATCTAACCAAAATATTTAACCTCTCTCTTCCATCAGGTATCTTTCCTTCATCATTTAACCTTCGTCAGGCTGCATAATTTTACAATGTTAACAGGCTGCAGAGGTACAATTGTACCTTCATATATACGTCCACTGTGGGAAGACTTTCTCCTTTACTTGGTTTCAGAAACTAAAGTTCATTGAGCTACAAATGTTCTGCTGATATCTATTGGCCAGTGTTGTTACTGCTCACTTATGTTGCTGTCAATTAAGTTGATTCAAACTGGGAGTGGCTTCTACTTCTCTTCCTGCCTCCCTCCTCTCAGTAGCCATTTTGCTGTTCATCTCATTGCTGTGAGCTCACACATTTCTGGGCTTGTGAAGTCTTCAATTTCTTGGATACGAAGGTAGGAAAGTCTCACAGCATCTCACAGCCAGTGATACCTTCATTCGCCTTATGTGGGGACAGATCAGTCAGAAATGGTCTTTGAGCCTGGACTTGGCTTACATATATTTTGAATGAAACTTATCACTATCGGTATGATTTTTATACGAAAAATGGATAATAATTAGTATCTACATATTGTTTTACGATGTTTTACTTATATTCAGCAAAATATAAAGATGGTGGCTCTGTTACAATTTTCCTATTGGTCGAAAAAACAGTCGAAGATGGAATGAAAATTCTGAAACCGTATATGGTTTGCATAATATATAAATGACATTTATAAATAATTATCACTAGAAATAATTTACTTTTTTATCTGCACTTTAGAATAGAGTTTCATTCTACTTGCCACGTGTTACTGAACTAAATTATGAAGTCAAAATTCATCTACCAAGTCATCATGAGTGATAGTGATGCTGGATCTAGTTTCCGCCATAATCCAAGAAAACGTGTTTGCGGGTTAGTATCATTTTGTGAAAAGCCAATAATGTAGTATTGTGTAGTATTTCGGAAAATTATTTATTTTTCATTTTTTCATATTTACAGATTTACGTCTGACAAAATAGTGCGAATGCTAGAAGAATCTGATTCTGAGCATGAGGAAGAACCATATGTTGCATCTGATGATGAAAACTATGCACCACAAGTGGATGTTAGGCTACTTTCACACTTGCGTTTATTTCCTTCCGTTACAATCCGCCCTTTTGGAAAACAGCGGAATCCGTTAACGGATTCCGCTGTTTCCCATAGACTTGTATGGGTGACGGATTGTACCAAAAGGACCTGCGTTGCTTCCGCTGGGCGACGCTCCGTTGCTTCCGCCCAGCGGGAGGAACGCAGCTTGTAACGTTGTTTTGAGCAGCGGAATCCTCTGGATTTCACTACGCATGCTCCTTTTTTTTTAAATCAAAAAACTTTATTTTGGCTCGCGGTGGCCGAACGTTCTGCTGAGCGCCCGGCCGTCGACAAGCGACAGCGCTCAGCTGAACGACCGGCCGCCAGCATGCCCGGGCTCCGGCAAGTTACAGCGCTCAGCTGAACGACCGGCCGCCAGCATGCCCTGAGCGCCCGCCCGCTGGCATGCCCGGCCACCGGCAAGTGACAGCGCTCAGCTGATCACCCGGCAGCCGGCAAGTGACAGCGCTCAGCTGATCACCGGCGGTCGGCTGCAGGGATCGATCAGCTGATCACCCGGCGGCCGGCAAGTGACAGCGCTCAGCTGATCACCGGCGGTCGGCTGCAGGGAGCGATCAGCTGATCACCCGGCTGCTGGCTACTGGGAGCGATCAGCTGATCACCCGGCGGCCGGCTGCAGGGAGCGATCAGCTGATCGTTCACAATAGTCTGCCGCTGGTAAAACTGTAAAAAAAATTAAAAAAAAAATAAATAAAAACGAATTGCGTTGTTTTGCAGCATCCGTTGCATCCGTTGTGCCACTATATGCAACACATCCGTTGCATCCGTTACACAACACAATGCAACGGATACCGTTCAACGCAAGTGTGAAACTAGCCTTACTGAAGAAGATTCAGACATTGAACAAGAAATGGTCATAGAGCAGGAAAAAGAATACGACTCAGACGAAAGTGCTGAGGATGAGTCTGTGCCTCAAAGTGCAGGCGACATTTGGACTGCTAAGGATAAAACTCAATGGTGTAGTGATCCACTGCCAAATGCACAAAAAATCTCGTAATGTCCTACGACAAAGAGGTGGCCCTGCAGAAATCAGCAACCTGTATACAGCAAAAGAGCTATTCAAGTCAATCCTGACTCCCGAGATGTGGACATCATATTACGAGAAACAAATCGAAAGGCCAAGAGAGTTTGTGATGCTTACAACAATGAACTGGTACAACGATTTCCTGATTCTTCTGAACGGCCACCACAAAAAAACATTCAAGCAATTTACTGAAACTTTTGGGCATACTGATTGCTGCTGGTGTGCACAGAGACAACAAAGAGAATCTGGAGGAAATGTGGAATGTTGCTGCTCTGCCTCTTATACGTGCAGCCATGTCTCGTGACCGCTTCAAGATGATACTCAGATTTATCAGATTTGACAACGAAAATACACGTGCAGAACGTGTGCAAACAGATAAAGCTGCACCAATACGGAACATCTGGACAATGCTGAACATAAATCTGAAGAGAGCCTACAAGCCATATAATTGTATCACAGTCGACGAGCAATTAATTCCTTTTAGAGGCAATACTAAATTTACCCAGTATATACCTTCAAAACCAGCTAAATATGGTGTAAAGATTTTCTGGGCTTGTGACTCGTCAAACGCCTACCCATTACAAGGTCAGCTCTACACTGGGAAACCAACTGATGGTCCTCAACAAGTAAACATTGGTGAACGAGCAGTATTGGACCTAGTGAACTCGTATAAAGGCTCTGGAAGAAATGTCACCACCGATAACTTCTTTACAACCATGGAACTAGCTAAGGTATTGAACTCCTGGAACATGACACTAGTTGGTACAGTGAGAAAAAACAAAAGGTTCCTACCTAGCAACACGCAGCCTGCCAAAGAAAGGCCTGTAAACTCAACAAATTGTGCCTACAATCATGATGCAACAGTCTGTTCATATGTACCAAAGAAGAACAAATCAGTCGTGCTTCTGTCGTGGGCAGCGGGGCGCTGCGCTCGCACTAAACGCTCGGGTCCAGCGCTGCTACTGCTGCTCGGTGGCTCGAGCGATGGGCCGGATCCGGGGACTCAAGCGGCGCTCCTCGCCCGTGAGTGAAAAGGGGATAGTTTTGTTTGGGGATTGAGTCCGTGACACCACCCACGGGTTGTGGTGAAGAAGGGCACCACCGCTGCTGGTGACGGGGATCCCAGAAGCGGTGTTAGGGAGCAGTTGGGATGTTGTTCTTCCCCTCCGTGGGTAGGGGTTGGTGGTCCCGGGGCCCGGTGGGGTGACGGGGAGGCAGGGTTGTTAAGGTGCAGGGTTGCTGGGACAGCACGGCGCAGTGCTGGATGGCACTGGTGTACTCACTCAGCAATCGATACACAAAGTTTCCGGTAAACCAAACGGCTGGATAGACGGGTCCCGCAGCCGGCTGCAGTGTCTCTCCCCGGACAGGTGATGGCGGCTGTCTTTCCCTGCACCTGTGTAGTGTTTTGGCTCCGATGGCTTCCCAACGGTAGCCCGCTCCCTGGCGTGTAGGTGCCAGAGGAGCCCGTTTTGCCTGCAGGCACTGTACCTTGGATCTCTAGCTCGTGGCGGTAGCTGTATATCCTCTGGTGCGGACGGTTGCCTTCTAACGGGTCTTTGGTTGTTAGGAAACCCCTGGGGTTCCGGTCACTAACGGATTTGACCTTTGTCGGCGGCTCCAAGCCTGGTCGGGATCCGCAGGCCCTGCCTGTGTGTGCTGGCTTCATTTCGCTCCCCGGTTCGGTACCAGCGGGCCACCGCCCGACCCTGGTCCTACGGTTCCACGTCGATCCACCACTCCTGCAGACGGCCACCACAGTGCCTGGGCTCCCTCGCAGACACCAGCAGTAGCTCCTCTCACTTTCACTGCCACAACTCAACTCCTCCACTGCTACACTCTAACTGCTTCCTTTTCCCGCCTCCAGGACTGTGAACTCCTCAGCGGGTGGGGCCATATGCCTGGCTCCACCCCACCTGGTGTGGACATCAGCCCTTGGAGGGAGGCAACAAGGATTTTGTGTCTGACTCTGGTGTTTCTGCCCGGGGGTGGGGGTGTGAGCGTTATTCATGTGGCTACCTGGCTAGTCCAGGGCGCCACACTTCTATCATCTATGCACATGACGGGAAAAGTTGAAGAGACACTAGCAGCCAAGCCAGAGATAATAAAATACTACAACAAAACAAAAGGCGGAGTACACTGTGAAACGACGAACATTACGTTGGCCTCTGGCATTTTTCTACAATATGATTGACGTCACTGGGTTAGTGTCGCGGGCGGGGAGGAGGGTGTCAGCACACCGCGCTCACCCCTTCTGCTCGGGTCCGGCAGCTGCTTCTGGTGGCTCGAGCTGTGGGCCGGATCCCGGGGTTTCTCGAGCGACACTCCTCGCCCGTGAGTGAAAGGGGGTGTTTGTTGGGTGTGGGGATTGTTATAGTTCGTGACGCCACCCACGGTTGTGGTGATTGCACCACCGCTGCTCAGTATGGGGGTCCCGGGGATGGTGATGCGGAGCAGCCAGGTGTTGTGTTGCCCCTCCGTGGGTAGGGGTTGGTGATCCCGGGGCCCAGTGAAGAGATGTAAAGTGTAGGGCCTGGTGGGCGCAGGGACGCGGGGGCAGCGCTGTGCCTTGCGGCACTGTGGTACTCACTCAGCCTGAGACGTGGACACAGTTTGTACGGTAAACCAAACGGCTGGTAGGACGGTCCCACAGACGGCTGCACCTGCACTCCCGGTAGGTGACGGTGATGTCCCTCTTCCTTGCACCTTTGTCTGACTTGTGGTAGCGGTGGATTCCCTCCGGTTACCCGCTCCCCGGCTGCAATCTGGGCCGGAGGAGCTCTACACTTTGCCCGCAGGCGCTGGCCCTGGGGAAACTGGTGCCCTGGCGGTGGCGGTGTCTCCCCGGTTCAGGTTGGGCTGTTGCCTTCACTCGGGACTTGGTTGTTGGGGGAGCTGCGTCCCCGTCCCTGACGGATTTGGCAAATCTGGCGACTCCTAGCCTTGCCGGGGTCCGAGAGGCCCCTGCCCTGGTGCTGACTGTCCTTCGGAACACTGCTCCAGACCACCGGGCACACTGCCAATGGGGTCCTTCAAGGAACTTCCAAACGGTCCCCCTCCAGACAGTCACCGCCGTTGCTGACCTTGCTGTTCTGGCCCTCACAAAGCTGGACCCTTCAGGCTGTCTTTCTCTTCTGTCACTTCACTTGCTTTCCTCCTTTACTACTTTCACTTTCACTTTCTTAGCTCCTCTCCTCCCTGAGCTGAACTCTGTTGTTTACTCAAGCTCGTCCCTGAGCTATCTGCTTCCACTTCCTCCTCCTGGACTCATCTGCCTGGTTTCTTCCTGCCTCCAGAGCTGTGAGCTCCTTGGTGGGCGGAGCCAACCGCCTGGCCCACCCCCTGGTGTGCATCATCAGACTCCTGGAGGAAGGCAACAAGGATTTGTAGGTTAGCTGTGATGTGCCTACCTGGAGTGTGGGGTGTAGTGGTGTGTGACCTGTGTCCCCTGGCTTGCCCAGGGCGACACATTCCCCCTTAGCAAAATGCAGACCGTCCGCGGGCTGCCGTCCTACACCGGTTTTATTTTTCTGTAAAAAGGGGATAACAGGGTTAAGCAAACATAAATAACATTTTTAATCAAAACTCTTCCCAAGACGGGAGGCACATTCACTTAAACGTTGCAATGGTATACGGTCACGGTTTCCGCTCTCTCCCACCCAAGCAACCTGGCCCTGATGCTGCCCCTAAAGCCCAGGCAGCACCCCTTGACCCACAGTCCAGCACAAGTTACCCGAGCGGGATCTGTCCTTCCCCTCCAGAGGGTGGCCACCGGTTCCTTTGGTGGCTGGGCCCTGGCCTGCTCTGCTCAGGGCCCTCCCTCCAACCTGCCTCTCCGGAGATGGTATAGCGGAAACGGTAACGGTACCCAACATATTTACAAGCCACTTAATGTTTGTGGTGCCCTGCAAGTTCACGGGCTTGTCCATGGATAGTTCCCATGCCAATAAACCTAAACGGTCCCCACGGGGACAACGGTGCCGGCTCCTGCCGGTTCAATCACAAAGCAAATCTGGTTACTGTTCGGTAATCATTTTTCATCATTTTCTTATCATTCTTTTTCAAACTTTCAAACAAACTTAACTCACTGGTGGTCCCAACGGGGACTGCTGCTACGGGCACCCACGGCCCTACTCCGGCCCTCCAGGCTCCAGTGCTCCTTCCAAGGGAGGGGGCGCGGCGCTCGCTCGGGCCTCTGGGCTGCCCTTCAGTGTAGCGTCCAGCGCAAACCACCCCCGCTCCCCAAAGAACCGGGCGTATTGCACTATGTCTCCCGGCATCAGATTGCGGCCGGGATGCTCCTCGGGCAGGTGGGCATTCACATCCCGCCGGGCTACAAAAACGTCGGCCTCCAGGCCCGGCTCGTAGATGAACCCGTAGCCCCGGCGGACATCAAACCTCCTCACCTGCCCCACGTACAACGGTCCTCGGGCACGGGAGGTCGCCCGCCGGAAGTGCTCCTTCTCCCGGATCGCTCTGGCCACCAGTTCGGCCTTCTTCCGCTCCCTCTCCTCGATCTCCAGGCCCAGCGGTACCGGCTCCCTATCCCAGTACGGCGCTGCTGCCAGCGCCGGCGCACGGGTCGGGCCCCGCAGGACATCCAACACGTTACCCACTGTCAGGAAGGTGGGCGGCGTATCCCGCGGTGTCATGGCCTTGGGCGCTGCCTTGCAGCAACAACCCGGCGCCACCTCAGCCGAGGTGTGGGGGATGGGCATAGGGGCTTTCCGCTGCCGGGCCTTCGGCTCGGAACGGGTCATCGGCTCCGGCTCGGGGTGTTTTTCAAGGGATGCCTCCGGTTCTACTTTCGGCGTCTTCCACGGTAACACCTCCGGTGTGCCGCGGGCTCCGGCTACAGGTCGGCCCGCCTGGGCGGGGACGCTGGGTACTGCTACCGGTTGCGGTGGTAGCAGGCCTAGTGGCGGGGTCACGGCCTCCGGGACGGGTGGCGAGGGAGGCAACGGGGGGAGAGGGCTTGGACCGGGCCCCACAGCCGCAATGACCGGCCCAGCAAGGGCATCGGGACGTGGGTCACTCACCCTCCCTTTCTCCGCTTCCTCCTCGCGTCTCCGCACGGTGGCTACAACGTCCGCCATGTCGGCCTCCCACTCCTCCATGAGGAGCTGCATCTTCACCTGCAGCCGTTGGTAGAGCTGCGCGGTCCGGATCTCCACCCACGCCGCGGTTCCAGGCGCGGGGGGTACGGTGTCGCGGGACGGCATCCACATGGTGGCTTTTCTGTTTGCTTCCAGGAACGGTATTCTTGCAAGGTCCTGGCGTCCCTGCTTTTATAGCCGCAGCTACATGCGTCCAGCCGCCATCGCGTCCCCCTTAGCTCTTTCCGGCCCCTCCTCTCTCGGGGCGGGGTTTTGGCCTTCGCGCCTCTACTGCTCGAGAAGACGCTCGAGCGGGAACTTTTCGCGCCAAAGATGGCGGCTTCTGAAATTTTTCTGCCGGATGCCTCCGGCGGTAACAAGGCGCACCTCTACCTGACGGCAGAGCGGTAAGATCCTGTTCGTGACGCCAAGTTGTCGCGGGCGGGGAGGAGGGTGTCAGCACACCGCGCTCACCCCTTCTGCTCGGGTCCGGCAGCTGCTTCTGGTGGCTCGAGCTGTGGGCCGGATCCCGGGGTTTCTCGAGCGACACTCCTCGCCCGTGAGTGAAAGGGGGTGTTTGTTGGGTGTGGGGATTGTTATAGTTCGTGACGCCACCCACGGTTGTGGTGATTGCACCACCGCTGCTCAGTATGGGGGTCCCGGGGATGGTGATGCGGAGCAGCCAGGTGTTGTGTTGCCCCTCCGTGGGTAGGGGTTGGTGATCCCGGGGCCCAGTGAAGAGATGTAAAGTGTAGGGCCTGGTGGGCGCAGGGACGCGGGGGCAGCGCTGTGCCTTGCGGCACTGTGGTACTCACTCAGCCTGAGACGTGGACACAGTTTGTACGGTAAACCAAACGGCTGGTAGGACGGTCCCACAGACGGCTGCACCTGCACTCCCGGTAGGTGACGGTGATGTCCCTCTTCCTTGCACCTTTGTCTGACTTGTGGTAGCGGTGGATTCCCTCCGGTTACCCGCTCCCCGGCTGCAATCTGGGCCGGAGGAGCTCTACACTTTGCCCGCAGGCGCTGGCCCTGGGGAAACTGGTGCCCTGGCGGTGGCGGTGTCTCCCCGGTTCAGGTTGGGCTGTTGCCTTCACTCGGGACTTGGTTGTTGGGGGAGCTGCGTCCCCGTCACTGACGGATTTGGCAAATCTGGCGACTCCTAGCCTTGCCGGGGTCCGAGAGGCCCCTGCCCTGGTGCTGACTGTCCTTCGGAACACTGCTCCAGACCACCGGGCACACAGCCAACGGGGTCCTTCAAGGAACTTCCAAACGGTCCCCCTCCAGACAGTCACCGCCGTTGCTGACCTTGCTGTTCTGGCCCTCACAAAGCTGGACCCTTCAGGCTGTCTTTCTCTTCTGTCACTTCACTTGCTTTCCTCCTTTACTACTTTCACTTTCACTTTCTTAGCTCCTCTCCTCCCTGAGCTGAACTCTGTTGTTTACTCAAGCTCGTCCCTGAGCTATCTGCTTCCACTTCCTCCTCCTGGACTCATCTGCCTGGTTTCTTCCTGCCTCCAGAGCTGTGAGCTCCTTGGTGGGCGGAGCCAACCGCCTGGCCCACCCCCTGGTGTGCATCATCAGACTCCTGGAGGAAGGCAACAAGGATTTGTAGGTTAGCTGTGATGTGCCTACCTGGAGTGTGGGGTGTAGTGGTGTGTGACCTGTGTCCCCTGGCTTGCCCAGGGCGACACATTAGCATCCTACATCATCTACAGAGAACACAATCCAAGCTTCAGGACAAAGGATCAACGAAGAAAGTTCCTGAAAGATCTCGCAAATCAGCTGTGTATGCCTGCAATTGAAGATCGTAGTACAAACCGAATGATGATGAGAAACCATTTTCTTCGAGGTGCAGTAGAAATGGTGCTTGGACGATGCATTCTGGTAGCATCGCAAGCAGCAGCTGGCCCTCAAATACCTCATGGTAGTCGTGGACCCTCCCCTGTTGTTGGTAGTTGCTATGTCTGCCGAGACCTGAGGCGAAAACAATGTAAGACTAGAAAGTCTTGTGTGGTTTGTGGGAAACCCATTTGCGATGAACACTCGGTAGCAAAGACAACATGCATTACTGGCGAAGAAAATCAATAAAAAAAGTTTCTTACATTTTCTTTTATAATGTGAATGAACAGTTTTACTTGTTTATAATAATAAAATAGCATTATCATTAAAAAAAATATTATTCTTTTTTCCTTGCATTATCTTCATTCAAAATATATGAGGGTACATTTGTACCTATGCAGCTTGTTATGGATGCAAAAATATCTCGACCCCTTATCTCGGAAGGGGGTGGAGATATTTTATTGAAATTTGGACAATATATTCTGGACCAAAACTGCAGAGATGTCACGAAATTTTAGCCCTCTACGGCTTTTCGAAAAATAGTTATTGCAATTTTAAAACGGAATAGTTACAATTGTACCTACTCAGCCGGACGAAGGTAAAACATGCCATCATAACCCCTCTACTTAAAAAAACCTTCCCTCAATCAGAACTGTGCCGCTAACTACAGACCGGTCTCTAACCTTCCCTGTATCTCCAAGCTCCTGGAACGCTTGGTCCACTCTCGGCTGATCCGCCATTTATCTGAAAACTCACTTCTTGATCCCTCTCAATCCGGTTTCCGCTCTTTAGGGTACCTTCACACTTTAGCGATGCAGCAGCGATCCGACCAGCGATCTGACCTGGTCAGGATCGCTGCTGCATCGCTACATGGTCGCTGGTGAGCTGTCAAACAGGCAGATCTCACCAGCGACCAGTGAACAGCCCCCAGCCAGCAGCGACGTGCAAGCGACGCTGCGCTTGCACGGAGCCGCCGTCTGGAAGCTGCGGACACTGGTAACTAAGGTAAACATCGGGTATGGTTACCTGATGTTTACATTAGTTACCAGCGCACACCGCTTAGCTGTGTGTGCAGGGAGCAGGGAGCCGCGCACACTGAGCGCTGGCTCCTTGCTCTCCTAGCTACAGTACACATCGGGTTAATTAACCCGATGTGTACAGCAGCTACATGTGCAGAGAGCAGGGAGCCGCGCACACTGCTTAGCGCTGGCTCCTTGCTCTCCTAGCTGCTGTACACATTGGGTTAATTAACCCGATGTGTACAGCAGCTACATGTGCAGAGAGCCGGAGCCGGCAGCACAGGCAGCGTGAGAGCTGCAGAGGCTGGTAACTAAGGTAAATATCGGGTAACCACCTTGGTTACCCGATGTTTATCTTGGTTACAAGCTTACCTCAGCTGTCAGACGCCGGCTCCTGCTCCCTGCTCGCTTCATTTGTCGCTCTCTCGCTGTCACACACAGCGATCTGTGTGTCACAGCGGGAGAGCGCCTTTGAAGAAAACGAACCAGGGCTGTGTGTAACGAGCAGCGATCTCGCAGCAGGGGCCAGATCGCTGCTCATTGTCACACACAGCGAGATCGCTAATGAGGTCACTGCTGCGTCACAAAAAGCGTGACTCAGCAGCGATCTCGGCAGTGAGCTCGCTGTGTGTGAAGCACCCCTTATACTCCACCGAAACGGCCCTCACCAAAGTCTCAAATGATCTATTAACAGCAAAATCTAAAGGCCACTATTCCCTATTGTTTCTCTTGGATCTCTCAGCTGCTTTTGACACTGTGGATCACAAACTTCTCCTCACCATGCTCCATTCTATTGGCCTCAAGTACACTGCTCTTGCCTGGTTCTCCTCCTATCTCTCCGACCGCTCCTTCACGGTTTCCTTTGCTGGCTCTTACTTCACTCCTCTCCCCCTCACCTTCGGGGTTCCTCAAGGCTCAGTCTTGGGCCCTCTCCTTTTCTCTCTATACACTGCCCCTATTGGACAAACCATCAGCAGATTCGGTCTCCAATACCATTTCTATGCTGATGACACCCAATTATATACATCATCTCCAATCATCACCCCTCCTTTGTTACAAAATACCAGGGATTGTCTGTCCGCTGTCTCTCAAAGCATGTCCTCCCTCTATCTGAAACTGAATCTCTCCAAAACTGCGTTTCTTGTGTTTCCTCCCTCTACCAACCAACCTACACCCGACATCTCAATTACCTTTGATGATTTAATCATTATTCCCAAGCAGTATGCTCGCTGTCTTGGGGTCATATTTGACTCAGAACTCTCCTTCATTCCCCATATACAATCACTCACTCGCACATGTCACCTACATCTCAAAAACATCTCCAGAATCCGACCATTTCTTTCGAAACTGCAAAAACCCCCTTACTGTCGCTCTGATTCATTCCCGCCTGGATTACTGCAACTCTTTATTGATTGGTCTCCCTCGGACCAAACTCTCCCTCTCCAATCCATCTTGAATGCAGCTGCCAGGGTCATATTCCTGTCCAGCCGCTTCACCGATGCCTCCACCTTGTGCCAGTCACTACACTGGCTGCCTATCAGCTACAGAATACAATACAAACTCATATCCCTCACCCACAAAGCTCTCCACAGCTCTGCACCACCATATATCTCATCCCTCATCTCTGTCTATCACCTACCTGTCCTCTCCACAGCTCTGCACCACCATACATCTCATCCCTCATCTCTATCTATCCCCTACTTGTCCTCTCCACAGCTCTGCACCACCATACATCTCATCCCTCATCTCTGTCCATCATCCTACCTGTCCTCTCCACAGCTCTGCACCACCATATATCTCATCCCTCATCTCTATCTATCCCCTACTTGTCCTCTCCACAGCTCTGCACCACCATACATCTCATCCCTCATCTCTGTCCATCATCCTACCTGTCCTCTCCACAGCTCTGCACCACCATATATCTCATCCCTCATCTCTGTCTATCACCTACCTGTCCTCTCCACAGCTCTGCACCACCATATATCTCATCCCTCATC
>NC_134355.1:696608148-696638148 GCF_048569485.1 Anomaloglossus baeobatrachus
CCTTCTTCTCCTCCTCTCATCTCCTTCTTCTCCTCTCATCTTCTTCTCCTCCTCCTCCTTTCATCTTCTTCTCCTCTTCCTCTCATCTCCTTCTTCTCCTCCTCTTATCTCTTTCTCTTCCTCTCATCTCCTTCTTCTCCTCCTCTCATCTCTTTCTCCTCCTCTCATCTCCTTCTTCTCTTCCTCATTGTTGCATTGTCCACACGTTTCATTAGTTGGTTGTTCGCAGTCGCACCTTTATGTTTTTGTTTTCTTTTTCCTCCGTTCATTATTGAATTAAAGTCTTTTTCATCTCCGTCTTATTCATTACCTCATTTACGCCTTTTTAAACTGTCTGTCTCATGTGTCTCCTCATTTGGCCTCATTGTGAGGCTGAGCGTTGAGTAATTGACACTAATGTGTCCCCCGCACCATGATGACCCTGTGCTATGATGACCCCACTCTATGATGACCCCACAGTATTTTTATTATGTGTACACTCCATCTATAGTTGTGGCTGAGTGGTTAAGGCGATAGACTTGAAATCCATTGGGGTCTCTCCGCGCTGGTTTGAATCCTACCGATTGTGACTTCTGTTTGATTTTCAGAGTTTTCTTCTGCGGTCATGTTCCTCGGGTCACATTAGTTGGTGAATTCCAGAAACTGGGAATGATCTAGAACGTTTTTTTTTTATAAATACTGAAAATAATTGGGAAATCTACAGAAATTATCACTCTAATCGCTCTGATCAGGAGACTCCCGACAGCGGTAGCTTTTCTATATTTCGGGTGACGGCGCTCTATAGTAGACTGTTTTTTGCAGGACGGGGCGGTCTTTTTAGGGCCATTATATTTATTTATATATAAAATTTTGATCATGTTTTACTTTTTTCAGGCAGTTTGATGAAAAAGCCTCATGTTTGCAATTTGTTTTTCCTTATGTTGTCCAATGAAGGTGACAGTTTTATAGATCTGGTCATTCTGGACGCGGCAATACCAAATACTTGCACTTTTTTGTTTGATTTTGTTTTATAGAAATATACAAGTGTGACGCCCTGGCCGGGCCTGGTAGTCACAGATAGGGCCCCGTATTACACCTTTCCCTCACAGGTAACACACAAGCAAACACTACACCCTAGTCACCTCCCTCAGGGCTGATGGACACACCAGGGGGCAGAACCAGGCGGTTGGAAGACGCCCACCAAGGAGTTCTGATAGCCTGAGGCGGGAAAAGTAGTCAGTAAGAGTAAGAGTCAGAGAGTGAAAGTGGAGAGTTCAAGGAGTGTGAGGCCAGGCCTGAGGAAAACTGACAAGTGCCAGGGTTGGAGCCGAGGTGGACCGGGACAGGGTTGGAGCCCGCCGGTACCGACCTGGGGAACAGACTCGGAAACTGGAGCCCAAAGTGGGGTACTCAGACCCTGAAGCTAGGTCCACAAACCACTGGGGACTAGTTAATTAACTGATTGAGGCCAGGACTCTAGGTCCTGTCCCACTCAAAGTCCCAACTGAATTAAACAGCCCACCGAGAGGGATAAAAGGCCACAGCCATGGCTCAGAGATCCCACGTGCCAGCGTCTGCGGGCAAGGGCTCCTTAGGCAATCACAAGCCAGTAGTGGACTCCTGGAGTTGCAAGCACAGGCAGTCCACCGTTCTAAAAAGGTGCAGGAGAAACAGAGACCACAAGCCGGGTGGGGGAACCAGAGCGCAGCCGGCTGCGGGCACCGACCACCATCACCTTGGTTTACTAGAGACTCATGTATTTACTAATAGTGAGTACATCAGCACCCTCCGGTTGCCCATCTCCCTGCACCACCAAGCTCCCCACGGGTCCCGGGGCCACCATCCCTGCCCATGGAGGGGTTAACAACTTGCTGCACAACATCTCCCCCGGGTGCCCCGTAACGCAGCGGTGGTGTCCAATATCACCACACACCGTGGGTGGCGTCACGAACTCCATACAGCCAAGCCCGTAGATCTACGTCCTACACCCACCATCCCATCACCTCCCCTTTACATTTGAAGTAACCGTGAGACCCCTGAGTCCGGAGACCCTCGAGCCACCTACCAGAAGGGCCGGATCCGAGTGGCTCGGCTGCTGCCGAGCACGGGGCGGTGCACCTCAAATTTATGGCGTCACGAACAGGATACTTACCCATCCACTTACCTTGTGGAAGTGCGCCTTCTGTTGAACTCATTGGTGACCCGTTGAAAATTTTCAGAATCCGCTATCTTGACGCCATCTTTTGGCGCAAAGTTTCCCGCCAGAGTCTTCTTCCCCGCGAAAAGAGCGCGAAAGTTGAAGCCCCGCCCCCTGGGAACATGGCCGGAAAGCAGAGCCGGAAGTCGCAAAATGAAACTTACCGGTCTAAAAGAGGAGTGCCAAGAAAAGACCAAGGGGTAGCGGATGGAGGATGTCTGCTCCCCAGCCTGATGTCGGCCCCGCGCCGACTGCTGGAGCGGCGGCGCCCACGGGAAGAAGCCGGCTTAATTAATGTTTGTCATACAAAAAGACATGGCTGAGAACTTGCAGGCCAACCCAAAAACTATTGGGCCCTGTAAATAGCCCCGGACCACCCTTTTCATTGTCCTGCAGTCTCCGCAGAGGCTGGTTGGAGGAAGGGCCTGCGGTAGAGTAGGCCGGGGTCCCATCACCATGGAAACCAGTGACTATCCTCTGGGTCAGGGGTCTCCTGAACGCGGGGCCTCTGAGAGAGACTGCCGGGTAAGGAACTTATTACCCGGCCCTTGTGGGCACCACCCGGACCCGAACCCGTTTCCTGGACTGGGGAAAAGGGGTGCTGACCTGGTTTTTAGAGGCAGCATCAAGGCTAGGTTTGCTTGGGTGGGCAAATTATTCAGGGTATTTTTTATACAATTTTTCTCCTTGGTTTTTTCTTGTCTAGAGGCTGCCATTAACATGCTTGTAATGTTGCATGTTTACTGTTTTTTTGGTTACAGCTCAGTTTCTTGGTGTTTTTTTGTCTGCTATCTTGCTTTATTGCAAGTTGGGGGCGCAGCCCTCCTTATACTGAGGCTGAACAACTAATTGCTTCCCACTTTGCTGTGTATTTAATCTGGGACCCAGCTGACCACTTCTTACCATTCACATTGGAGTTTTGATAGACACAAGTCAGGTATGTATAATGGTTTTAACTTTAGTTGGTTAGGGACCGTCCCAGATGGGTACACCGTGACGAAGTGGGATGGCTTCTGACGTTTTTGCAAAAATGTATATGTCGCGGGTGGAGGAGGGGACGCTGCGCTCACCCACTGCTCGGGTCCGGCTACTGCTGCTGCTGCTGCTCTGTGGTGGCTCGAGCGGTGGGCCGGATCCTGGGGACTCGAGCGGCGTTCCTCGCCCGTGAGTGAAAGGGGGTGGTTTGGGTTTAGGGAATATTGTCCGTGACGCCACCCACGGTTGTGGTGAGATTGGTGACACCACTGCTGCTCTGGACGGGGATCCCGGGAGCGATGACAGGGAGCAGCTTGGATGTTGGTTCTCCCCTCCGTGGGTAGGGGGTTTGGTTGTCCCGGGGCCCGGTGAGGGGTTTAGGGATGGCAGGCGGGTTACGGGGCCTGGTGAGGTGCAGGGTCGCGGGGGTACTCACTCCGCCAATGACGAATGCAAAGTCTCCGGTAAAACAAACAGCTGGATGGACGGGTCCCACAGACGGCTGCGGTGTTTCTCCTCCCGGCAGGTTGATGGTGACTGCCTTTCCCTTCACCTGTGTTGTGTTACGGTTCCAATGGCTTCCCACCGGTAACCCGCTCCCCAGCTTGGATGGATGCTGAGGGAGCCCCTTTTGCCCACAGGCTCTGGCCCTGGGAACTGTAGCCTTGGCGGTGACTGTGTTTCCCTCTACGGTTTGAGCGGTTGCCTTCAATCGGGTCTTGACTGCTGGGAAACCCCGGAGGTTCCCTTTGCTAACGGATTTGACAAATTTGATGGCGACTCCTTGCCTTGTCGGGGTCCGTAAGCCCTGCCGGATGGTGCTGGCTTCTCTTTACTCTCCGATCCGGTACCGCCGGGCAACCGCCCTTCCACGGTCCATACGGTTTGCTCCAATTAGCCTCTCCTGCAGACGGTCACCACCGTCTGCCAACCTTGCTGTTCCGTCCGGGCCACACACCCGGACCGCTTTCAGACTGCTCCTCTACCACTTTTCTTCCTCTCACTTCAAAACTCTAATCTCAACTCCCTTTCCTTTTCCCGCCTCCAGGACTGTGAACTCCTCGGTGGGCGGGACCAACTGCCTGGCCCACCCCCTGGTGTGGACATCAGCCCCTGGAGGAAGGCAACAAGGATTTTGGGTTTGGCTTCGGTGTGCCTAACCGGGGTGTGGGGTGTGTTGGTGCAGTTCTGTGACGACCTGGCTTGTCCAGGGCGCCACATATATACTAAGTACCCTGTTATTAAGCACTTGCAGTTTATTCATTATTATTCAGGGTATTTTTTATACAATTTTTCTCTTTGGTTTTTTCTTGTCTAGAGGCTGCCATTTACATGCTTGTAATGTTGCATGTTTACTGGCTTTTTTGTTACAGCTCAGTTTTTTGGTGTTTTTTGCTTGGGTGGGCGTAAAGTGAAAAGGACCCGGTCCCGTCCTGTTCCCGGCTAATAAAAATGTTTATTGCAATGTTTAAGCAAAATGCCTCCCGTTATGGGAAGAAACCAAGCCTTCATGTATTGTAAATATATTATTATACTTGTAAATGTTTTTTATCTTTTTTCCAGTTCAAAAGCAAAATAAACCGGTGGTAGTCGGACAGCCCGCGGACGGTTTGTGTTTAACCAAGGGCGAGTGGGACGCCCTGGCTGGGCCAGGTAGTCACAGATAGGGCCCCGTATTACACCTTTCCCTCACAGGTAACGCACAGCCAAACACTACACCCTAGTCACCTCCCTCAGGGCCGATGGACACACCAGGGGGCAGAACCAGGCGGTTGGAAGATGCCCACCAAGGAGTTCTGATAGCCTGAGGTGGGAAAAGTAGTCTATAAGAGTAAGAGTCAGAGAGTGAAAGTGGAGAGTTCAAGGAGTGTGAGGCCAGGCCTGAGGAAAACTAACAGGTGCCAGGGTTGGAGCCCTGGTGCCTTTGGCTAGGAGGCAGACGGCGGTCTCGTCTGCAGGAGCCGGGAAGACGGCTCAGTGGAACCGAGGTGGACCGGGACAGTGTTGGAGCCCGCCGGTACCAACCCGGGGAACCGACTCGGAAACCGGAGCCCAAAGTGGGGTACTCAGACCCTGAAGCTAGGTCCAGAAGCCACTGGGGACTAGTTAATTAACTGATTGAGACTCTAGGTCCTGTCCCACCCAAAGTCCCGACTGAAGACAACAGCCCACCGAGAGGGATAAAAGGCCACCGCCACGGCTCAGAGATCCCACAGGCCAGCGTCTGCGGGCAAGGGCTCTTTAGGCAGTCACAAGCCGGGAGCGGACTCCTGGAGTTGCAAGCACAGGCAGTCCACCGTTCTAAAAAGGTGCAGGAGAAAGACAGAGACCACCAGCTGGGTGGGGGAACTAGAGCGCAGCCGGCTGCGGGCACCAATCACCATCACCTTGGTTTACCAGAGACTCGTGTGTTTACTAATACTGAGTACATCAGCACCCTCCAGTCACTGCACAACATCTCCCCCGGGTGCCCCGTAACTGCAGCGGTGGTGTCCAATATCACCACACACCGTGGGTGGTGTCACAAACCTCGTACGGCCCAGCCCATACATCTGCGTCCTACACCAGGGGTGGGGAACCTCCGGCCCGCGGGCCGTATGCGGCCCACGATGACATTTAATGCGGCCTCCAAGCACATTCCAGGCTACCCCAGTGCTCGAGCGGCACTCGCGCTTTTGCCAGCCGCCAGCCCTTTAAAATCCCAGTGCGTTCTGGGTAGATGCTAGAATGTACGGGCTTTTTCCAGATCTTGATTGCAGCCCGTACTAGAATGTACGGGCTCTTTTTGGGACCTGACTACAGCCCGTACATTCTAGACTGAACCCGGGACTGTGCTCGAGTGCTCAGGGTTTACCTTGAGGGCGGGGTAAACAGCGCGCTGTGCTCCAGTCACAGCAGAAGAGGTGCAGCAGATGCCTCCCTGCTGTACATGCCTCCCGGACCTGTGCTGTGTGACTCCTCCTCCCCTTGTACTGTGAGTATGCAACCCATCACTGCCCCCTCCCCCGTCCAGTGCTGTGTACCCCCTAGTACTGTGTGTTGCCCCAAGTGCTGTGTAATCCATGCAACCTCCTAGTGCTGTCAGTCCTGTGTACTCCCTAGTACTGTGTGTAGCCCCAAGTGCTGTGTACCCCCTCAGTGCTGTGTACCCACTAGTACTGTGTGTTGCCCCAAGTGCTGTGTGTAACCCCTCAGTGCTGTGTAATCTGTGCAGCCTCCTAGTGCTCTCTGTGCTGCTACCTAGTGCTCTCCGAGCTGCCACCTTGTGCTCTATGCTGCCATCTCATCTAGAGCTCTCTGTTTCCAACTAGCGCTGTCTGTGCTGCCAACTAGCATTCTGTGCTGCCAACTGGTGATCTCTGTGCTGCCAGCTAGTGCTGTCCGTTGTGCCACCTAGTGCTGTCCGTTGTGCCACCTAGTGCTGTCCGTAGTGCCGCCTAGTGCTGTCCGTAGTGCCGCCTAGTGCTGTCCGTTGTGCCGCCTAGTGCTGTCCGTTGTGCCGCCTAGTGCTGTCCGTTGTGCCGCCTAGTGCTGTCCGTTGTGCCGCCTAGTGCTGTCCGTTGTGCCGCCTAGTGCTGTCTGTGCCCGCCACTAGTGCTGTCCATGCTCAGCATCTCCTGTGATGTATACACCCCTCCTGTGATCTATACGCTCCTCCTGTGATGTATACGCCCCAGCCTCTCTTGTGATGTATATGCCCCAGCCTCTTCTGGAATGTATGTGCCTCAGTGTCTCCTGGGATGTAAATGCCTCAGTGTCTCCTGGGATGTATATGCCTCAGCTTCTCCTGTGATGTATACGCCCCAGCCTCTTCTGTGATGTATATGCCCCAGCCTCTTCTGTGATGTATATGCCCCAGCCTCTTCTGTGATGTATATGCCCCAGCCTTTTCTGGGATGTATATGACGCAGCCTCTCCTGGGATGTATATGCCTCAGTGTCTCCTGTGATGTGTATGCCCCCAGCCTCTCCTGTGATGTATATGCCTCAGTGTCTCCTGGGATGTATATGCCTCAGTGTCTCCTGGGATGTATATGCCTCAGTGTCTCCTGGGATGTATATGCCTCAGCTTCTCCTGTGATGTATATGCCCCAGCCTCTTCTGTGATGTATATGCCCCAGCCTCTTCTGTGATGTATATGCCCCAGCCTTTTCTGGGATGTATATGACGCAGCCTCTCCTGGGATGTATATGCCTCAGTGTCTCCTGTGATGTGTATGCCCCCAGCCTCTCCTGTGATGTATATGCCTCAGTGTCTCCTGGGATGTATATGCCTCAGTGTCTACTGGGATGTATATGCCTCAGTGTCTCCTGGGATTTGTATGCCCCCAGCCTCTCCAGACCAAGACAAACCTGGAAAAGCAGTTGTGAGAAACAAAATGATCAATATCACCGAACATCACAGCCGCTCCAGCCACCACATTAGGGGTGAGTTAATTAATATTTGACCAAATATAGCCTGGTCGTTTTCAATTTGATAATTTGGTGCGGCCCCCGAAGGTTGGTAGAAAATTCCAAATGGCCCCCGGCAGTAAAAAGGTTCCCCACCCCTGTCCTACACCCACCATCCCATCACCTCCCCTTTACATTTGAAGTGACCGTGAGGCCCCCGGGTTCAGAGAACCTCGAGCCACCTACCAGAAGGGCCGGATCCGAGCGGCTCGGCTGCTGCCGAGCATGGGGCGGTACACATGTTTATTGGTATAATGTATTATAATATTTTTTAAAAAAATATCTTTTTTTTTCTTTCTTTAAAACTTTTCCCCTCAGCCGCTATACGGGACATTAACTTTTTTCAGTCTGATTAGATGAGAGTTTTGAGGCATTAATAATTTCCAGAACAAGGAGAACATTTCCCCCCAGGTTGTGACCGCACAGAGGGGACCGACGGCAAAAAAGTGGCTCCCATTGTAAGAAAATAAGAATGGCCGCTATTATAAGAACCATTATTTGTCTGGACTCTGCCGGTCCCGGGATGCCTCGTGGTGTCTCCGTCCTCTCCTACCGCTCTGCCCCAATGGAGGATTCATATCTGTGAGCTTTATTTTATTGTAGGGCATTACCGGTGACCGCAATCAGATCACATCTACAGGAAGAAAGTTGTTATAAATTACCAACATTATTCTATAAAATCCACTTTTTTGGGAATTAAAAAGTGAATGTGGATCCAGCAAAATAGTCATAGAGCACAATACTCCGTACATAGAACCCATCAAAAAGACTCACCACGGAGTCGGCAGGATTTGAACCTGCGCGGGGAGACCTCAATGGATTTCTAGTCCATCGCCTTAACCACTCGGCCACGACTACAGCTGTGAAGGGTAATTGTGGAGTCACCGACTCATTATCTACACAATGTGCCCCATTCTGAGGGGGGAGGGGAACATCAATGTCACCGACTCAGCGCTCAACTCCACAATGTGCCCAAAGGAGGAAAGTCACCTCCTACTGTTATAGGGAGGTACCGGGTCACCTTGTACTGTAAATGAGAGGTACTGGGTCAGATCAGGACTAAGAAAATAACAACATTAAAAAAAATAAAATAATAAAAAGAAAGAGGGGCAGGCAATGATCCCGCTACCTCTCCCATACTAAGCAAATGCTCTACGATCTGAGTTAATATTCTTGTTGGTGACCTCTTATGTGCCTTTTCACCACCTGACAATATCACTGACTTTCTTGGATAACGTTGTGTTCTGTTCTGTTATTTTTTCTTTTCTTATAACCATTGGCAGCCAACATGTACTGCAGGTATCTATTCCAGATGTAGGTTGCGGGCTCAGGAGCTGAGTCTGCTGTATAAACTGCCGGTGCAGACTGTGCTGTACAGACAACACCTTATTGACTGCAGGTATCTATTCCAGATGTAGATGTAGTGCCCCTGCGGCTTCAGGTGCCACAGGGTACTGCACCTCACCCGAGGTGCAGTATTCATCTCGGATACGGAGGAGGTCATCACCGTTAAACCACCAATACACTCATTCAACACATAACATGGGAGCTCTTTCACTGGGATTGGGCTAGGGTAGGTGTCGGGGTGGCCATCATGAAGTATGGGACCTCTTGCCCACTAGTTCAGCAACCCGGGGGGCGGGGCACTGACAGGGGAAGTTAGGAGCGATCTCACACACAATGAGCAGTTAGCAGCAGACAGTGTCCGCGCCAGGTCGGACTCAGGAACAGACAAGCAAGTAAAGACAAGTTTTGCAAGGGGCCCATGGTCTGGAGCTGGAGGCTTGAACCAGGTTCTTAGGAAGAAGGGGGATTCTAGGGTTTATGGGGAGTGCAGCAGGCAGCTGGGACCCGTTCCACGGCCCAGGAGCTGGGGTGGAGGGAAACCGTTGAAAGGAGACGTACAGAAACACCGGCCTTGACCTCCGAAGTATCCAGGATTGGCTGAGGCCCATCACAGCGGGACACGGCACTCCAAGGGCAGAGTACTTCAGTAAGTAAAAAGAACTTGAACTGCACCCTCTGTGTTGTCCCATCATTACCGGTGCCCTCACCATCGTGCCCCTGCACCATAGGCAACTACCACTCCCAATATCCTCCCTGGGGCTTGAACTCTGCCTGTGGAGAGCTGCTCCATCCGAGCTGCGTTATCATCCGCCCCAGAGAAGAATCCCCACAGCAGCGGCTAATGCTCGCCGCACACCACAAGTGGCGTCACAAAGACAAACTCCACATCCCCATTCCCACATCTTTATTGACACCATCGGGGTCATGGAACCGGACCTTGCCACCGCGGCATCCCAGAAGCAGATCCACGTCCCAGTAACGGGTAACCCCCGACCCCGTAGATGTATGATAGGTAGTGGGCTCGGGATCCAAGTGTGCTCTATACACTGCAGGTGCAGACTGTGCTGTACAGACAACACCTGACCGACTACACATATCATTTTCAGATGCAGGTAGCGGGCTCAAGAGCCAAGTCTGCTCCATACACTGTAGTTGCAGACTGTGCTACACAGACAACAAAAGACTGACTGCAGGTATCTATTCCAGATGTAGATAGTGGGCTCAGGAGCCAAGTCTGCTCTATACACTGCGGGTGCAGACTGTGCTGTACAGACATCACCTGACTGACTGCAGGTATCTTTTCCAGATGTAGGTAGCTCAGGAGCCGAGTCTGCTCCATACACTGCGGGTGCAGACTGTGCTGTACAGACATCACCTGACTGACTGCAGGTATCTATTCCAGATGTAGGTAGTGGGCTCAGGAGCCGAGTCTGCTCCATATGTCGCGGGCGGAGGAGGGGACGCTGCACTCTCCCACTGCTCGGGTCCGGCCGCTGCTGCTGCTGCGGCTGCCGCTGCTGCTTGGTGGTGGCTCGAGCGGTGGGCCGGATCCCGGGGACTCGAGCGGCGCTCCTCGCCCGTGAGTGAAAAGGGGATTTTGATTGTGGGGGTTTTGATTATTGTCCGTGACGCCACCCACGGTTGTGGTGATATTAGTGACACCACCGCTGCTCTGGATGGGGATCCCGGGAGCGGTGACAGGGAGCAGCTTTGTTGTTATTTCTCCCCTCCGTGGGTAGGGGGTTGGTTGTCCCGGGGCCCGGTGATGGGGTAGGGATGGATGGCAGGCGGGTTACGGGGCCTGGTGAGGTGCAGGGTCGCGGGGGCAGCGCTGTGCCGCACGACACGGTGGTACTCAATCAGCCAATGATGAGGACACAGTTCTCGGTAAAACACACGGCTGGATGGACGGGTCCCACAGACGGCTGCGGTGTTGTTGTCTCCCGGCAGGTTGGTGATGACTGCCTTTCCCTGCACCTATGTACGGTAAACGGTTCCAATGGGTTCCCACCGGTAACCCGCTCCCCGGCTTGGATGTGGGCCGGAGGAGCCCCTTTTGCCCGCAGGCTCTGGCCCTGAGAAACGGTTGCCTTGGCGGTGGCGGTGTCTCCCTCACTTTGGTTGGACTGTTGCCTTCTGTCGGGACTTGGTCGTTGGGAAACCCAGGAGGTTCCTTTCACTAACGAATTCGGCAAATTCACGGCGACTCCTAGCCTTGCCGGGGTCCGTAAGCCCCTGCCAGATGGTGCTGGCTTCTCTTTGCGTACCGGTCCGGTACCGCCGGGCCACCGCCCGTCCACGGTCCTTACGGTAAACTCCGATAGGCCGCTCCTGCAGACGGTCACCACCGTCTGCCAACCTTGCTGTCTCGCCCGGGCCACACACCCGGACGCTGTCAGTTAGTTGCTCCACTACCACTTTCCTTCCTCTCACTTTCACCTCCAAAACTAATCTGTTTACTTTTCCCGCCTCCAGGACTGTGAACTTCTCGGTAGGCGGGGCCAACCGCCTGGCCCACCCCCTGGTGTGAACATCAGCTCCTGGAGGAAGGCAACAAGGGTTTTGTGTTCTGACTTCGGTGTGCCTGCTGGGAGTGTGGGGTGTGTGGATGTTGTGCTCTGTGGCCCCTGGCTTGTCCAGGGCGCCACATTCCCCCTTAGTTAAATGCAGACCGTCCGCGGGCTGCCCGTCCATCACCGGTTTTATTTTCACCAACTGAAAAATAGAAAACAGTAACACATAAATATTATATTAACATCTTCCCACATCGGGAGGTACTCTTACTTAAATGTTGCTTAACGGTTACGGCTTCCGCTCTCTCCCACCCAAGCAACCTGGCCCTGATGCTGCCCCTAAGCAAACAGGCAGCACCCCTTGACCCCAGTCCAGCACAAGTGGCCCAAGCGGGTTTTGTCCTTTTCAGGGGACCCACGTCCATGGGGAACCCCTGAAACCCCCAGAGGATTGCCACCGGTTCCGGTGGTGGCTGGGCCCCAGCCTGCTCCACTGCGGGCCCTTCCTCCAATCTGCCTCTCTGGAGGCGGCCACGGTGGAAGCCACAACAACATATTTACAAGCCACAAGTTTGTGGTTGCCCTGCTAGTTCTCGGGCCTGTTCATAAGGAGTTCCTTATGCAAAATGGTGAAGGGGGTCCCAACGGGGACCAGTTGCCGGCAACGACCGGTTTCAAATCAAGGTTGCAAATCAGGTGACTTTTCCACGGTATATTATTTTCTTATCATTCATTTTCAAACTTTTCAAACTGCATTTTTAACACACAATGTTCGTGGTCCCAACGGGGACAGTGACAACGGCATTCCGCTGCCCTTACTCCGACTCTTCGGTGTCTGCTGGGGGAGGGGATGCGGTGGACACCCGGGCCTCTTGGCTGCCCCTCAGCTTGGCATCCAGCGCAAACCACCCCCTCTCCCCACCGTGCCGGGTGTACCGCACCAGGTCGCCCGGCATCAGGTTACGGCCTGGGTGCTCCTCCGGCAGGTGGGCATTAACATCCCGCCGGGCTATGAATACTTCGGCCTCCAGGCCCGGTTCGTATATGAAGCCATAGCCCCGGCGGACATCAAACCGCCTCACCTGCCCTTCATACAGGGGGCCCCGGACACGGAAGGTCGCTTGGCGGAGGCTCTCTTTCTCCCGGATTGCACAGGCCACCAACTCCGCCTTCTTCCTTTCCCTTTCCTAGATTTCTGGGCCCAACGGTACCGGCTCCCTATCCCAGTACGGCGCTGCTGCGAGCTCCGGCGCATGGGTCGGGCCCCGCGAGACCTTTTGGACACTGCCCACTGCTGGTGATCTGGGTGGAAGGTCCCGCGGTGACTTGGCCTTGGACGCCGCCTTGCAGCGGGAACCCGGCGCAACCTCAGCCGAGGTGTGGGGGATGGGCACAGGGGCTTTCCTCCGCTGGGCCTTCGGCACGGAGCGGTCTGTCGGTTCCGGCTCGCGGAATCTCTTGGGGGTTGCCTCCGGTTCAGGCTTCGGGGCTTTCCATGGTAGCACCTCCAGTCGGCTACGGGCTCCGGCTACAGGTCGGTCCGCCTGGGCGGACATGCTGGGTATCGCTACCTGTTGCAGGGGTAGCGGGCCTAGTTGCGGAGTCACGGCAGCCGGGACGGGTGGCGAGGGAGGCAGCAGGGCGAGGGGGTTTAGACCGAGTCCCGCAGCCACGATGACCGACCCACTAGGGGTATCGGGGCATGGGTCACTCACCCTCCCTTCCGCAACTTCCTCCTCGCGTCTCCGCACGGTCGCTATGACCTCCGTCATGTTGGTCTCCCACTCCTCCAACAGGGGCTGCATTTTGACCTGCAGCCGTTGCTGGAGCTGCGCGGTCCGGATCTCCACCCACGCCGCGGTTCCAGGCGCGGGGGCTACGGTGCTACGGGACGGCATATACATCTTGCTGGCGGCCTCTCCCAGGAACAAGATGGCCGCAGGGTCCTGGCATCCCTGCTTTTATAGCCGCGCTCACATGCGACCAGCCGCCATTTCGTCCCCCTTAGTCTCTTTCCGGCTCCTCCTCTATAGAGGCGGGGTTTTGGCCTTCGCGCCTCTACTACTCGAGGAGACGCTCGAGCGGGAACTCTTCGCGCCCAAGATGGCGCCTTTGCAAATTTTTCGGCCGGACACCTCCGGCGGTCACACAAGGCGCACTTCCACCAGTCGGTAGAACGGTAGGATCCTGTTCGTGACGCCAAGTTGTCGCTGGCGGAGGAGGGGACGCTGCGCTCTCCCACTGCTCGGGTCCGGCCACTGCTGCTGCTGCGGCTGCGGCTGCTGCTCGGTGGTGGCTCGAGCGGTGGGCCGGATCCCGGGGACTCAAGCGGCGCTCCTCGCCCGTGAGTGAAAAGGGGATTTTAATTGTGGGGGTTTTGATTATTTCCGTGACGCCACCCATGGTTGTGGTGGTCGTCGGGAAACCCAGGAGGTTCCCTTCACTAACGAATTCGGCAAATTCACGGCAACTCCTAGCCTTTCCGGGGTCTGTAAGCCCCTGCCAGATGGTGCTGGCTTCTCTTTGCGTACCGGTCCGGTACCGCCGGGCCACCGCCCGTCCACAGTCCTTACGGTAAACTCCGATAGGCCACTCCTGCAGACGGGCACCACCGTCTGCCAACCTTGCTGTCTCGCCCGGGCCACACACCCGGATGCTGTCAGTTAGTTGCTCCACTACCACTTTCCTTCCTCTCACTTTCACCTCCAAAACTAATCTGTTTACTTTTCCCGCCTCCAGGACTGTGAACTCCTCGGTGGGCGGGGCCAACCGCCTGGCCCACCCCCTGGTGTGAACATCAGCCCCTGGAGGAAGGCAACAAGGGTTTTGTGTTCTGACTTCGGTGTGCCTGCTTGGAGTGTGGGGTGTGTGGATGTTGTGCTCTGTGGCCCCTGGCTTGTCCAGGGTGCCACACATACACTGCGGGTGCAGACTGTGCTGTACAGACATCACTTGACTGACTGCAGGTATCTATTCCAGATGTAGGTAGTGGGCTCAGGAGCTGAGTCTGCTCCATACACTGCGGGTGCAGACTGTGCTGTACAGACATTACCTGACTGACTGCAGGTATGTATTCCAGATGTAGGTAGTGGGCTCAGGAGCCGAGTCTGCTCCATACACTGCGGGTGCAGACTGTGCTGTACAGACATCACCTGAGTGACTGCAGGTATCTTTTTGAGAAGAAGGGAGCGGCTCGTGTAATGACTCCAATATGTGATGTGATCTTCCTGACACCTCACAAATCCTACAGGACGTGGGGCCTTCTGGATCCACAGGAGCCGTCACTGCCGCACATGGACCGAAGGGGGGAGAGGAAGGAATCAGACTCCTGTAAAGTAATAAACATTTTTTTCCTTTCTTTCTCTCTTACTTTTTTTTCCGCTTCTTTTCTTCTTTTATCCCTCTGTTCATCCTGCTCGGCATCTGTTTATTGTCCTGTTACTAATTCTGCAGATACACAGTTCTCCCATATGGTCTAGAGGTCAATTTGTATTAATAAAAATATAGATGGCGGCTTCTATCAGTGTTTATGGCAAAACCAGTAAGCAAGTCCGGATAGTGGGAAGCGTAAACCTCTGTCAGGGCGGTGGTCGGTAGGTCAGGACAGTTGGAGCAGTAGACCTCTTTCAGGATCGGTAGGTCAGGGCGGTGGTCGGTAGGTCAGGGCGGTGGTCGGTAGGTCAGGACAGTTGGAGCAGTAGACCTCTTTCAGGATCGATAGGTCAGGGCGGTGGTCGGTAGGTCAGGGCGGTGGTCGGTAGGTCAGGACAGTTGGAGCAGTAGACCTCTTTCAGGATTGGTAGGTCAGGGCGGTGGTCGGTAGGTCAGGACAGTTGGAGCAGTAGACCTCTTTCAGGATCGGTAGGTCAGGGCGGTGGTCGGTAGGTCAGGGCGGTGGTCGGTAGGTCAGGACAGTTGGAGCAGTAGACCTCTTTCAGGATCGGTAGGTCAGGGCGGTGGTCGGTAGGTCAGGGCGGTTGGAGCAGTTGGAGCAGTAGACCTCTTTCAGGATCAGTAGGTCAGGGTGGTAGTCAGTAGATCAGGATGGTGGACAACCTCTCAAATGTTTGTGAACGTTTGTTGATACAATTAACCAGTAAATAATATAATACTGATGTGTGAATTTAGGCAGATTCCATCATCACTATAAGGCCTCATTCACACATCAGTTTTTTTGATCTGTCTTTCATCACTATTTGATGACAAAACCAGGAGCCTTCAAAACTCAGAACCAGTGTCCATCTTCAATTACAGTTTTCCTCTTTGAGTTCCACGTTAGACTTTATTAACAAACACTGATGAAACTCTGAATGAGGAGTGATATTGTTTTTCAGTTAATATTTATTAATAACTATTCACAAAAACCTCTACAATTAGCTTTTTTTGGGAGAAACAAAAAAATAGTCAATTTCCCTTCTCGAGAAATGAACCCAAGAGCGGTTGGGTGAAAACCCAACATCATCCTTCATTGTAAACTAAACTAGAAGAAACAGCGCAGAAATAATATAAAAACCTCCCAGGACGTTGTGTGAGCGATTATAATCCACTGGAATAAGAATCATCCTGAGAACATCTGAATGTAGAGGAAATTCCCAATATTCTGCGGTGTCATCCTCCGAACCAGAAGATCATCAGTCACCATCATTCCTCTGCAGAAGCTGAAGGTATCTCTGTTGTGTCTTCATGTAAACTCAGGGGATGCAGACGTCTCTGTGGCGCAATTGGTTAGCGCGTTCGGCTGTTAACCGAAAGGTTGGTGGTTCAAGCCCACCCAGGGACGACGGTCACTTTTGCTTGATCTCAGGTGAAGAAGGTTCCATGTCGTCTTTCATTTGCTTTCCCGACAAATATCTCTGTTTCTCACTGCCTATCTTTTGAACTTCCGAGTTAGAATGGAGGAGACCTTTCAAGAAGAGCTCTTTGTATATGGACGGAAGAAGCTTATGTATTAAAGGGAAACATCTTGCAAGTTCTCATGTATCACCCCCAGGTTAAATAGAGTCCAGTAAACCCTTTGCTCTTATGTGCAGCGTTGGTGGTATAGTGGTGAGCATAGCTGCCTTCCAAGCAGTTGACCCGGGTTCGATTCCCGGCCAACGCAGGACATGGTTTTTTACATTCCCTGTAAATCTTCCTCAGAAAGCCACACCTTTGTTAACACCTTCCTGACCAGGCCACATTTTTGACAATTTACAAAACCTGTTTTTTTAGGGGGCTAAATTAACATTTGAAGTTATTTTGAGGGTTCTCTATGTCAGAGCCCCCCTGCCCTCACACACAAGACCCAGTTTTATAAACTGCCCCCATTTGTATATTCAAAACCACATTCGGATATTGTATTAACCTTTCAGCTGCTTCTTAGGATGCAAAGAAAAAATACATTTTATTATTAAAATATTTCTTTCGCCCCTTCACAGAGATAACGGCAGAAAGTGACCGCACACTTTGTAGTGCAATCTCCTGAGGACAATAGTGCCGCACATACGGATGGAAACCCCCGGCCACACGGAGGAGCGGAGGGGGGGGAACGATATGTGGCATTTGGAGCAAATATTTTAATGGAATACACAGGGGACGTCATGTCACATTGGCAGACCCCTGAATGTGAAAAAAAGAGAAAGCCCCTCCAGTGACCCCCATACTGAAAATTACACCCCTCTGGGAGGTGCTCAATATTGTGCCCTGTACAGGGGCGATACCATCTGTTCCACACTGAGATCTTACATTGGAGATACCATCGAATTCTCCACATTACATGATTCAGACCAGGAGCCCCTGACAGATCAGCCGGTCCCGGGACGTCTCGTGGTGTCTCCATCCTCTTACACCGCTCTGCCCCAATGGAGGATTAATATCTGTGAGTTTCTATTATTTCAGCGCATTATCGGTGACCGCGATCAGATCAGATCTACAGGAAGAAGGTTCAGTTATAAATTACCAAAATTATTCTACAAAATCCACTTTATTGGGAATTAAACAATGAATGTGAATCCAGGAAAATAGTCACAGAGCACAATACTCCGTACATAAAACACATCAAGAAGACTCTCCACGTAGTCGGCAGGATTTGAACCTGCACGGGGAGACCCCAATGGATTTCTAGTCCATCGCCTTAACCACTCGGGCACGACTACAGCTGTGAGGGCTGATGGTGGAGTCACCGGCTCATCATCTACACAATGTGCCCTATTCTGAGAGGGGAGGAGAACATCAGTGTCACCGACTCAGCGCTCAAGTCCACAAAGTGCCCAAAGGAGGAAAGTCACCTCCTACTGTAATAGGGAGGTATCGGGTAACCTCCTACTGTATAGGGAGGTACCGGGTCACCTCCTAATGTAATAGGGAGGTATGAGGTCACCTCCTAATGTAATAGGGAGGTATGAGGTCACCTTGTACAGTAATAGAGAGGTACAGGGTCATCTCGTACTGTAATAGAGAGGTACGGGGTCAGGACTAAGGAGATAATAGTCCCACTATTACAAAAAAAAAAAAAAATCTATTCCAGATGTAGGTAGTGGGCTCAGGAGCCGAGTCTGCTGTATACACTGCGGGTGCAGACTGTGCTGTACAGACAACACCTGACTGACTGCAGGTATCTATTCCAGATGTAGGTGTGGCGCCCTGGACAAGCCAGGACATCACAGGTCCTACAACAACACACCCCACACCCCGGCTAGGCACATCTAGGTCAAAGAGAAATCCTTGTTGCCTTCCTCCAGGGGCTGATGTCCACACCAGGGGGTGGGCCAGGCGGTTGGCCCCGCCCACCGAGGAGTTCACAGTCCTGGAGGCGGGAAGAGAAGTTAGATCAGTTTTGAGTTTGAAGAAGTAAAGTGGTGGTAGAGGAGACTGACCGTGTCCGGGTGCGTGGCCCGGGCACATACAGCAAGGTTGGCAGACGGTGGTGACCGTCTGCAGGAGAGGCTGATTGGAGCGAACCGTAAGGACCGGGGACGGGCGGTGGCCCGACGGTACCGGATCGGGGAGCAAAGAGAGGCCAGCACCATTCGTCAGGGCTTACTATTCTGTATCTTCCTCATAGCAATGAATCCAACCGCTCTAATTATCAGTCCCTTAGATAACTGTATGGTTTTACTCACTCTACGGCTTCCACAGATAGCTCAACTCAGCACAACGATGACTTGTAGGAAGACAAGGAGAAACGCTGTAGTTTTCTTCTAGAATCTTGTATTAAGTACAAAGTAAATGCAGGTGAAAAGGAATAATCTGTACAGGGTTGCAGACATGTCTCTTCAGCAATGGTTTCTCTAGACTAAACTGAAGGAGAAGGGAGGAGCATTCTATACAGAAGCCAACTAAGGGAGGTACATAGGGACAAACTTCATACAGTCTAATCTACCTAGTAACAATAAAGGAATTTCTTGATAGAAGGAAAAATATGCAATGCAAGAATTACATACAACAGGTTGTTCCCATTCATGGGACACAACACTCCCCGTCTGAAATCATATGATTTCACAAGTCCTTCTACGACGTAAGGAGTCAATCCTGTCCCTCGATGTCACGAAACCTGTAACGAGAAAAGAGACAAAGACAAAAAATGCAACGTAATGCACTGAATTCAAGTCCATACTTGGTTGATGACGCATTGTCCTTGCGTAAAAAATGAAAAAGTAGAAAAATGTTAAACATGAATTCAAGTTCAACAAACCCATCTTCAGATTGGGGAAGCCGCAAACATGCCAACTCTTCCTCCAACCCAATAATCCAACGGTAAAGTTTTAATCCAAAGGAAAAGTTCAAGGTTCAATTGGACACGGACAGTTGTGTCTCCGTACAGCAGGGGTAAGGAAAGGTATGCTCCCCGCCGTGGCAGTGTCCAACGACAAAGTTAGTTCATGTAACGTCCTCCTTTTGTAAAAGTAGCACGAGTTCGGTGACTGGACGAATCACACACATGTGCCAGCCATGGCACGTTGAAGACTTGTAGTTGGTGGAACAGTGAGCAATGTGAATAAGACAAGCTACGGCTCGTACCTCAGATGACCAACTTGAGAAGTGCTCGAAGTGATGAGGTCTCAACTTCTGTTCTGATGTCACTGAAGTGTAGCGAGCGGAGACGACCGGTCTAATTTCCTTGTCGGATTCTGGTTCCACCAGCTCGTACATGTTGCCGGCGTAGTTATCGCAGGTCTCCTCGTATAAGATACTTGGAGGTGTCAGCCACATGTTGTCGCCGAGTTTGGACGCAGCAGTGAGTCTCGTTCCTCGGTCAGCTGGATTTTGTTCGGTGGGAATGTGGTGCCGCTGTTTAGCATGATCTCTGTCGAGGATATTTTGCGTAATCTCGACAAAGCATTTCTCCATCTCTGGTTGTCTTTCCAAAGTGCGTTTTAGAGAGGAGGACCTTGCGGTTGCTTGCTGGGAGTTGTTTGGCAACCTTGACCTTGGAGACCGAAAGGGTAATGGGGCTACCCAACCGTTAGAGTAATTTTGAGAGAACTCTTTATCCATAATCTTTATGAATTCTTTGTCTTCTCTCATCGAAGCCAATTTGTTGTCTTCATTTGTAGACTCGAACGCTGTTGACCCGAAGTCGTCATCCCAGAGATGATATGCGTCCGCGCAGTCGGGAGGCTGCTGTCGCCACCTGGTGTCGCTCAGCCTCTCTTTCACCCCGTAGTGATGCGGACATGATTGAAAGTGAGTGCCGTGACCGTTTGGGAGGATGTGCGTCTTGTAGGAGGAGATCGTGTCGGGACTCTTCACTTTGCCTACGCAGACGTTTCCAATGATCACCCAGCCTAGGTCGTAGCGCTGGGCGAATGGCGCATCGTGTGGCCCGTTGATGTGTTGGCGTACTTTGTGTAGCCGGAGGATGTCCCTTCCAATCAGAATCAGGATTTTTGCACTATGATCAAGAGGTGGGATCTTGCTGGCGATAGTTCTCAGGTGAGGGTGGTGAAGAGCTGCCTCTGGTGTTGGAATCTCTTCCCGGTTAGCCGGTATCTGGTTGCACTCGACGAGTGTCGGTAGAGGTATCTCTACGGTATTTTCAAGAGATGTTACCACGAGACCACTGGCTCTTCTTCCGCAAGCTTCTGAGATGCCGCTGCAAGTACCTAGTGTATAAGGGTAGGCATTTCCTTTTAAACCGAACAAGTCGAAGAGTTCAGACCTGGCAAGTGACCTGTTACTCTGGTCGTCCAGGATGCTGTACACCTTCACGGCCCTTTCTGGGTGACCTTTGGGATATACCCTTACTAGGCATATTTTCGCGCAAGACTTGTCCCAGAGATCTTCTCCGCAGACTGCGGTGCACGAGGAGGATACTGTGAGGTGGTTCGCAGCTTGGCCTGTACTCTCCCCGCCATGACTTGTGGTAGGAGAAGGTGTAGGTGCAGGATCAGGCTGAGATGGGTGCAGTGCTTGTACGTGATCTGTGCTGTCACACTCCATACACTTAATTGTAACATTACAGTCCTTGGCAAGGTGTTCTGTAGAGGCACAACACCTGAAACATACCCCAAACCTTTTCAAGAGTTCCTTTCGTTCTTGAAGGGGTTTCTTCCTGAAGCCAATGCACTTCTAAAGGGGGTGTTTGTGAATAGGACATTGGCGGTTCGGATTTTCCGCCTTCTCGCCTTCAGTGCCATTGTCTGGTGCTGATGGAGTAGGTGGTAGAACATCGGTCTTTTTGACTGATACTGGGCCCCTACATTTCCTGTCATTTTGATGAGTGCTCTCATATCTGGGAGCTGGTGAAGTGGAGCCGGTTGGTTCTCCACAGGTGAAGCTGGGGTCTGCCTTACGTTCCGCGATGCCGTTGATGAACTCGCAGAAGTAGGAGAATGGAGGGAAGGAGACTTGGTGCTCTTTTTTATAGTTTGTTCCTACCGTAGTCCACCTTTCTTGCACGTTGTAAGGTAACTTGGCGACTATGGGTTTCACCCCACGAGCGGTGTCCAGGTAGCTGAGGCCAGGTAGGTGTGTGTCTGTTTTGGCCAGCTGGAGCTCGGACAGCAGGTCGCTGAGTTCCTGGTACTTTGAAGCATCCTTGCTAGATATTTTGGGAAGGTCGTATAGTTGTTTCAGCAATGCATCTTCAATTGCTTCAGGACTGCCGAAGCCTTTCTCTAGCCTGTCCCATGCGGTTGCGAGACCAGTTGTTGGGTCGCTGATGTAGACGGATCTGAGTCTCTTGATTCTCTCAGTAGACCGTGGCCCTAGCCACCTGATTAGCAAGTCCAGCTCTTCAGCAGCTGTAATGCCGAGGTCACGCGTTGCGGTTTTGAAGGCACACTTCCACCCTCTGTAGTTTTCAGGCTGGTCGTCATACTTTGTGAGACCGGTGTTGGTGAGTTCTCGGCGGATCATGTACCTCGCAAAGTCGGACATGTCTGATCTTTCCTATAGTTGGGGCACATTTGCTGACTGCGTGATGCTGGTTGCGTGGTTCGTAGCTTCGTGGTTCGGGAACATGGGAAAGTACGGAGTGGCGTAGGCGTTTAGACCAGTGACCGCCGGTTTGGTGTGTACAGTCTCTGTTGTATGCGGGTCTGGAACTACACAGTTGTTGGGAGTGTAGCGCCTTGCCGGCATGTTAGGTTGCATGTAGACATGGGCATACGGAGGTTGCTGATGCGCAGGGTGTGGCTGTGCATTGGAATATGAAGCTGGTTCAGGCTTGAAAGTCTGAGGTGCATTGGACTGACCTGGAAGGCTGGAAGCTGTAGGTGGATCAGTGTCTTGAGGCTCTGGAGAAGTGTTAGCACTGACGGGAATGTTGATGGTAGTTGGCGGTTTGTCGGCTTGGCTCAGCACGTAATCTCTTGTACGCTTAAGTGAGTCTTCTGTGTCGAGATCACACAAACTGGCGCTGCCTTCTTGGCTCCCACCCAGAGCTTGTTCAAAGACTTTTAGCCTTGCCATGGCCGCCACATGTTCACATTCCTTCTGAAGGGCTTCAATTTCTGCTTCCTTGCGTGCAGACTCTGCTTTCATCTCTGCTTCCTTGCGTGCAGATTCTGCTTTCATCTCCGCTTCCTTGCGTGCAGATTTTGATTTCATCTCCGCTTCCTTGCATGCAGATTCTGCTTTCATCTCCGCTTCCTTGCGTGCAGATTCTGCTTTCATTTCTGCTTCCTTGCATGCAGATTCTGCTTTCATCTCTGCTTCCTTGCATGCAGATTCTGCTTTCATCTCCGCTTCCTTGCATGCAGATTCTGCTTTCATCTCCGCTTCCTTGCGTGCAGATTCTGCTTTCATTTCTGCTTCCTTGCATGCAGATTCTGCTTTCATCTCCGCTTCCTTGCATGCAGATTCTGCTTTCATCTCTGCTTCCTTGCGTGCAGATTCTGTTTTCATCTCTGCTTCTCTCTGGGTGAAGATGGCGAGTACTTTTGTTGTTTCTGCTTCAGCGCATGCCTTTATGAGCTGCTCGCTGAGGGTTGAGTACCTTGATGAGCCTGATTTGAGTGAGTGCCTTGAGCTCTTAATGGACCTGGATTTGTAAGATGCCGCTCCTGACATTCGCGCAATTTTTGCTTCAGTCTCACTCACAATGTCGCGCACGGTGCGGTCTCGTTCAGCATTAAGCTGTTGGAAGTCCTGTAGTTCTTTTTCAGACTCAGACATAATTGCTCTCAGCAGGGTAGAGGAATATTTTTTACAAATCTCTTTGTAGGACTGGTCTGCTGAGTACAGTTGTTCCAGGGCTCCCTCTGGTGGTAGCTCATGAGCACCGGGCGCAGATAAAACAGTCACTTGTTTTTGCACTCTTTGCCACAATAATGCTGTCTGGGTAAATAGTTCACATCTGGCTGTTTCTAGGTTCTCTTTAACCTTCCATGTTGGTTTGGTCAACCGCTTAGATCTTTCACTGTAATGTAAGTGTGAGTCCCTGTCTTCCTCTTGTTGCTTTAAAGCAGGTAGTGAGAGGGTTCTCTTTACATCCATGAGGAATGGTGAATGCTGCTCTGCACTGGTTGTCATGGAGATCAATACAATGTTGCAATCTCTGCAGCCAGCAGTCTGTTTTGCAGGATGTATTTGCAGAGTCTCTGCTGCAGCTTACAATTAGCTTATGGGGGATTCTAGGTTTATAGCTGCACACAGTTCTGATAACAGGTTAATACTTTACAGGGCACTTTGTCTGAAGCTGCTATAAAGTTTTATGCTGTGGCTTGTTATCAGCCCCTTGGGGTAATCCTTTCTCTGGATTGTATGCAGTATAGCACTCCTGGAAACAGGTTCTTTACTGATATATGTATACTAATCCCGGTCACAGCTAAGGGGTGCTTCACACACAGCGAGCTCGCTGCCGAGATCGCTGCTGAGTCACGCTTTTTGTGACGCAGCAGTGACATCATTAGCGATCTCGCTGTGTGTGACACTGAGCAGCGATCTGGCCCCTGCTGCGAGATCGCTGCTCGTTACACACAGCCCTGGTTCGTTTTCTTCAAAGCCGCTCTCCTGCTGTGACACACAGATCGCTGTGTGTGACAGCAAGAGAGCGACAAATGAAGCGAGCAGGGAGCAGGAGCCGGCATCTGACAGCTGAGGTAAGCTGTATCCAAGATAAACATCGGGTAACCAAGGTGGTTACCCGATATTTACCTTAGTTACCAGCCTCCGCAGCTCTCACGCTGCCTGTGCTGCCGGCTCCGGCTCTCTGCACATGTAGCTGCTGTACACATCGGGTTAATTAACCCGATGTGTACAGCAGCTAGGAGAGCAAGGAGCCAGCGCTCAGTGTGCGCGGCTCCCTGCTCTCTGCACATGTAGCTGCATTACACATCGGGTTAATTAACCCGATGTGTACTGTAGCTAGGAGAGCAAGGAGCCAGCGCTTAGTGTGCGCGGCTCCATGCTCCCACTGGTAACTAATGTAAACATCGGGTAACCATACCCGATGTTTACCTTAGTTACCAGTCTCCGCAGCTTCCAGACGGCGGCTCCGTGCAAGCGCAACGTCGCTTGCACGTCGCTGCTGGCTGGGGGCTGTTCACTGGTCGCTGGTGAGATCTGCCTGTTTGACAGCTCACCAGCGACCATGTAGCGATGCAGCAGCGATCCTGACCAGGTCAGATCGCTGGTCGGATCGCTGCTGCATCGCTAAGTGTGAAGGTACCCTAATCCTTTTCACTATTCTGTATCTTCCTCATAGCAATGAATCCAACCGCTCTAATTATCAGTCCCTTAGATAACTGTATGATTTTACTCACTCTACCGGCTTCCACAGATAGTGTTAACTCAGCCCAACGATGACTTGTAGGAAGACAAGGAGAAACGCTGTAGTTTTCTTCTAGAATCTTGTATTAAGTACAAAGTAAATGCAGGTGAAAAGGAATAATCTGTACAGGGTTGCAGACATGTCTCTTCAGCAATGGTTTCTCTAGACTAAACTGAAGGAGAAGGGAGGAGCATTCTATACAGAAGCCAACTAAGGGAGGTACATAGGGACAAACTTCATACAGTCTAATCTACCTAGTAACAATAAAGGAATTTCTTGATAGGAGGAAAAATATGCAATGCAAGAATTACATACAACAGGTTGTTCCCATTCATGGGACACAACACTTACGGACCCCAACCAGGCTAGGAGTCGCCGTAAAACTGGTCCAATCCGTTAGCGAAGGGAACCTCCGGGATTTCCCAGCAGTCAAGACCCGATTGAAGGCAACAGCTCAAACCGTAAAGGGAAACACAGTCACCGCCAAGGCTACAGTTCCCAGGGCCAGAGCCTGCGGGCAAAAGGGGCTAACTCGGCATCCATCCAAGCTGGGGAGCGGGTTACCGGTGGGAACCCATTGGAACCGTAAACACAACACAGGTGCAGGGAAAGGCAGTCACCACCAACCTACCGGGAGAGCTACCGCAGCCGTCTGTGGGACCCGTCCATCCAGCCGTTTGTTTTACCGAAGACTTTGCATTCATCATTGGCTGAGTGAGTACCACCGTGCCGTGCGGCACAGCGCTGCCCCCGCGACCCTGCACCTCACCAGGCCCCGTAACCCGCCTGCCATCCCTAACCCTCACCGGGGCCCTGGGACAACCAACCCCCCTACCCACGAAGGGGAGAACTAACATCCAAGCTGCTCCCTGTCATCGCTCCCGGGATCCCCGTCCAGAGCAGCGGTGGTGTCACAACCTCACCACAACCGTGGGTGGCGTCACGGACAATATCCCTAAACCAAAGCACCCCCTTTCACTCACGGGCGAGGAACGCCGCTCGAGTCCCCGGGATCCAGCCCGTCGCTCGAGCCACCGAGCAGCAGCAGCAGCCGGACCCGAGCAGTGGGTGAGCGCAGCGTCCCCTCCCCGCCCGCGACATAGGTAGTGGGCTCAAGGAGCCGAGCCTGCTGTATATACTGCCGGTGCAGACTGTGCTGTACAGACATCACATAACTAACTGCAGGGAGCTAATCCAGATGTAGGTAGTGGGCTCAGGAGCTGAGTCTGCTGTATACACTGCGGGTGCACACTGTGCTGTACAGACATCACCTGACTGACTGCAGGTATCTATTTCAGATGTAGGTAACGGGCTCAGGAGTCGAGTCTGCTGTATACACTACGGGTGCAGACTGTGCTGTACAGACATCACCTGACTGACTGCAGGTATCTATTCCAGATGTAGGTAGTGGGCTCAGGAGCCGAGTCTGCTGTATGCACTGCGGGTGCAGACTGTGCTGTACAGACTTCACCTGACTGACTGCAGGTATCTATTCCAGATGTAGGTAGCGGGCTCAGGAGCCGAGTCTGCTGTATACACTGCGGGTGCAGACTGTGCTGTACAGACAACACCTGACTGACTGCAGGTATCTATTCCAGATGTAGGTAGTGGGCTCAGGAGCCGAGTCTGCTGTATACACTGCGGGTGCAGACTGTACTGTACAGACATCACATAACTGACTGCGGATATCTATTCCAGATGTAGGTAGTGGGCTCAGGAGCCGAGTCTGCTGTATATGTGATGCCCTGGCAAAACCAGGTAGTCACAGATAGGGCCCTGCATAACACCTTCCCTCACTAGGAAACACACAGCCAACCATTAAACCCTAGTCACCCCCCTTACGAACAGACAGACACACCAGTGGGCGTGACCAGGCGGTTGGGACACGCCCACTCAGAGGTCCAGACAGCCCGGGGTGGGAAAGTAAGGCAGATCAGTCTTGGAGTTCAAGGACAGAGGAGTGTGGAGTGGAGGTCAGGCCTGTGTGTCAGGCCTGAAGTTGACTTACAGGTACCAGGGTAGGAGCCCTGGTGCCTTCGCTAGGAGGCAGACGGTGGTCTCCATCAGCAAGAGACAGGAAGACGGCTCGGTGGAATCGAGGTGTACTGGGCCAGGGTTGGAGCCTACCGGTACCGACACAGGAAACTGACCCGGAAACCGTAGTACAAATGAGGGTACTTGGACCCTGAAGCCAGGAGCCAGAAACAAGTGGAACTGGTTAATTAACAGATTGAGGCTAGGACTAGAGGTCTGTCCCACCCAAAGTCCCTCATAGAAGACAACAGCCCACCGATTAGGGATAAGAGGTCACCGCCAAGGCCCATAGATCCCACGGGCCAGCGTCTGCGGGCACGGCTCTTTAGGCCACATCCAGCTGGGAGCGGACTCCTACGTTTCAAACTGGGAAGTCTTTTCTACTTAAACAGTGCAGGAAAAGGTTAGAGACCACCAGCCGGGTGGGGGATCCCAAACGCAACCGGCCGCGACACTGGCCACTACCACCTTGGTTTACCAGAGACTTGTGTGTTTTACTAAAACTGAGTACACCAGCAACCCCTGCGGTCGTCATTCTCCGTACCAATGGAATCGGGTCCTGGGGCCACCATCCCTGCCCACGTAGGGGTTAACATCTTGCTGCACCACATCTCCCTCGGGTGCCCCGTAACAGCAGCGGTGGTGTCCCACCTCACCACACACCATGGGTGGTGTCACAAACTTAGTATGGCCTAGCCCATACGTCTATGACACTCATTTTATTCGGTGTGTCCGTGAGTCCCCCGGGTCTGGAGACCATAAAGCCACCACCCCTGAAGGTCTAGATCCAAGCAGCAGCGGCTGCTGGCACGGGGGTGGCCTATATACACTGCAGGTGCAGACTGTGCTGTACAGACAACACCTGACTGACTGCAGGTATCTATTCCAGATGTAGGTAGCGGGCTCAGGAGCCGAGTCTGCTGTATACACTGCAGGTGCAGACTGTGCTGTACAGACAACACCTGACTGACTGCAGGTATCTATTCCAGATGTAGGTAGCGGGCTCAGGAGCCGAGTCTGCTGTATACACTGCAGGTGCAGACTGTGCTGTACAGACAACACCTGACTGACTGCAGGTATCTATTCCAGATGTAGGTAGCGGGCTCAGGAGCCGAGTCTGCTGTATACACTGCGGGTGCAGACTGTGCTGTACAGACAACACCTGACTGACTGCAGGTATCTATTCCAGATGTAGGTAGCGGGCTCAGGAGCAGAGTCTGCTGTATACACTGCGGGTGCAGATGACATTACAAACAAAAAATTAGTAAAATAGAAATCCTTCAGTTTTTGATTAAATAAGCCCAGAGACAGGAGTCAGACCTCAGCAGTTCTAGTGATCCTGCAGAGAATTGAGCTTCTATTAGTGTCATTACGGTCTCTATAGAACTTCACCAGTGAGAAGGAATGACATCCTCCCATATGGTCTAGCGGTCAGGATTCCTGGTTTTCACCCAGGCGGCCCAGGGTTGACTCCCGGTATGGAAAGAATAATATTTTTGTTTTTTGCCCATTTATTAAGAAGGACTTTGTCACCAGGTTGTTGCTATGTAATCTGAAAACAGCATGCAGTAATGGTTAACACAGAGACTCCAGGGATGCCTCTCTTATCACACTGTGTGATAGTTTACCTGAAAGCTTATTTTAGCTTTAGGAAATTATCATTGCTAGACTAGGTCAGTAGCACTCAACTAGTCTGGCACAACCCCATCTGTGATTAGCAGTTCAGTGTCTATAGACGTTGTACATACAGTACCGGGTGTGGGCGTGGTTATCTCTCTCAGCTCTGCTGGATTGCTAAATCTAAAAACTCTGATTGTGTGGGCTCCTTGGAAGTCACTAGGTAGCAGAAGGTGGTCTGGGCCTAGTAGGAGCTGGACCCCCGGTTGCAGGGGATCGTGACAAGGGGCATGAAACTGTCGAGGAGGATAGCCGGTGCTCTTGTACCATTGTGACGCCCTGGGCAAGCCAGGGGTCACAGGTCATTGCACCAACACACCCTACACCCCAGTTAGGAACACCAAAGCTAAACCAAAATCCTTGTTGCCTTCCTCCAGAGGCTGATGTTCACACCAGGGGGTGGGCCAGGCTGTTGGCTCCGCCCACCGAGGAGTTCACAGCTCTGGAGGCGGGAAGAACCAAGTAGTTCAGTTTAGGAGGAGGAAGTGGAAGGAGTAAACAAGAAGTTAAGCTAGGGAAGTGAAGTGGTAAAGGAGGAGTAAGGGAAAGTGAAGGAAGGTGAAAGGTGACAGAAAGAAAGCCTGAAGAGAGTCCAGCTGTGTGCAGGACAGGGTCAGCAAGGTCAGCAACGACGGTGACTGTCCAGAGGGGTGACTGTTCGGGAGTTCCTGGAAGGGCCGCGGACGGGTGGTGACCCGGCGGTCTGGAGCAGCGTGCAAAGGACAGTCAGCACCAGGGCAGGGGCCTCTCGGACCCCGGCAAGGCTAGGAGTCGCCATAATTTGCCGAATCCGTCAGTGAAGGGGACGTAGATCCCCCAACAACCAAGTCCCGATTGAAGGCAACAGTCCAACCATTAAGGAGGAACACCGCCACCGCCAGGGCACCAGTTCCTCAGGGCCAGCGTCTGCGGGCAAAGGAGAGCTCCTCCGGTCCAGCTTGACAAGGGGCACGGAACTGTCGAGGAGGATGATCTTGTACCATCACCAGGCTAGGACCAGGGCACGACGGGGTACGTGGACCCTAGGTCAGGGAGTAGCTTCAGGCAACCTGACAATTGACCCGACGAGAACGGAGCCTTCAAGATCCGCTCTCCACCCGCTCCAAAATCGGGGTACTAGCGCAACGAGGGGGATAGGACTTTCCACTAAACGGTCCAGGAAATCCCAAGCGTGAACCCTGAGAGCAAGCTCCCTCAGTTAGCCATACTGGGGAGCGGGACCCGACTAGTTCTACACTACTGGGGCCAACTAGCAGGAGAAGTGCCAAGAGGAAGGTCACGGATCATCAGGCAACACCAGTGGGAACGGGACCCAAACAAGCTCCCCTCAGTGGCAGCGGTGTCCAGAACTTTGGTTTACCAAGTTGTCGGTGTCAGCTTTATGGACTGAGTGAGTACGAAAGTGACCCTTTCACTCCCAACGGCACTCCCCAGACACCATCACCGAGTCCCTGGCATTCCCACTACCCGTGGAGGGGTTAAACACATAGCTGCCCACTCCATCGCCCCCCGAGTACTCCCAGCTGCAGCGGTGGTACTCCACCTTACCACGCACCACGGGTGGCGTCACGAACTTTAAATATACAATCCCCTGTAAATACCTCCTTTATTTGAGTGGCCGCATGACCCCTGG
>NC_134355.1:696643148-696680648 GCF_048569485.1 Anomaloglossus baeobatrachus
TATAGCTCTAATCGCTCTGATCAGGAGACTCACGACAGCGGCGGCTTTTCTATATTTCGGGTGACGGCGCTCTATAGTAGACTCTTTTCAGGGACATTATATTTATTTATATATAACATTTTGATGATGTTTTAATCTACTTTTTTCCAGCAATTTGATGAAAAAGCCTCATTTTTGCAATTTTTTTTTTCTTTCTGTTGTTCAACTAAGGTGACAGTTTTATAGATCGGGTCATTCTGGACGCGGCAATACCAAATACGTGCACGTTTTTGTTTGTTTTTGTTTTATAGAAATATACGTGTTTATTGGTATAATGTATTATATTTTTTTTATTTTTTGGGGATTTTTTTTGAAAAAATATCTTTAGATTTTTTTCTTTCTTTAAAACCTTTTCCCCTCAGCCTCTATACGTGACATTAACTTTTATCAGTCTGATTAGATGAGAGTTTTGAGGCGTTAGTAACAATTTCCAGAACAAGGAGAACATTTCCCCCCAGGTTGTGACCGCACAGAGGGGACCGACGGAAAAAAAGCGGCTCCTATAGTAAGAAAATAAGAATGGCCGCTATTATAGGAACCATTATTTGTCTGGACTCTGCCGGTCCCGGGACGTCTCGTGGTGTCTCTGTCCTCTCCCTTATATTATTTCAGCGCATTATCCGTGACCGCGATCAGATCAGATCTACAGGAAGAAGGTTCAGTTATAAATTACCAAAATTATTCTACATAATCCACTTTATGGGAATTAAACAATGAATGTGAATCCAGGAAAATAGTCATAGAGCACAATACTCCGTACATAAAAGCCATCACAAAGACTCTCCTCGTAGCCGGCAGGATTGGAACCTGCGCGGGGAGACCCCAATGGATTTCTAGTCCATCGCCTTAACCACTCGGCCACGACTACAGCTGTGAGGGCTGATTGTGGAGTCACCGGCTCATTATCTACACAATTTGCCCTATTCTGAGGGGGGAGGGGAACATCAATGTCACCAACTCAGCGCTCAACTCCACAATGTGCCCAAAGGAGGAAAGTCACTTTGTACTGTAATAGGGAGGTACGGGGTCACCTCATACTGTAATAGGGAGGTACTGGGTCACCTCATACTGTAATAGGGAGGTATGAGGTCACCTTGTACTGTAATAGGGAGGTACCGGGTCACCTCATACTGTAATAGGGAGGTATGAGGTCACCTTGTACTGTAATAGGGAGGTACCGGGTCACCTCATACTGTAATAGGGAGGTATGAGGTCACCTTGTACTGTAATAGGGAGGTATGAGGTCACCTTGTACTGTAATAGGGAGGTATGAGGTCACCTTGTACTGTAATAGGGAAGTACTGGGTCACCTCCTACTGTAATAGGGAGGTACTGGGTCACCTCATACTGTAATAGGGAGGTACCGGGTCACCTCGTACTGTAATAGGGAGGTACGGGGTCACCTCATACTGTAATAGGGAGGTATGAGGTCACCTCGTACTGTAATAGGGAGGTACCGGGTCACCTCATACTGTAATAGGGAGGTATGAGGTCACCTCGTACTGTAATAGGGAGGTACCGGGTCACCTTATACTGTAATAGGGAGGTATGAGGTCACCTTGTACTGTAATAGGGAGGTATGAGGTCACCTTGTACTGTAATAGGGAGGTACTGGGTCACCTCCTACTGTAATAGGGAGGTACTGGGTCACCTCATACTGTAATAGGGAGGTACCAGGTCAGGACTAAGGAGATAATAGTCCCAATATTAAAAAAAAAAAAGAAGGGCAGGCATCAATCCCACTACCTCTCACTTACTAAGCAAATGCTCTACAATCTGAGTTAATATTCTTGTTGGTGACCTCTGAGGTGACTTTTCACCACCTGACAATATCATTGACTTTCTTGGATAACGTTGTGTTGTGTTCTGTTTTTTTTTCTTTCTTCAAACCATTGGCTGCCAACGTGTACTACAGGTATCTATTCCAGATGTAGGTAGTGGGCTCAGGAGCGGAGCCTGCTCTATACACTGCGGGTGCAGACTGTGCTGTACAGACAACACCTGACTGACTGCAGGTATCTATTCCAGATGTAGGTAGTGGGCTCAGGAGCTGAGTCTGCTGTATACACTGCGGGTGCAGACTGTGCTGTACAGACATCACCTGACTTACTGCAGGTATCTATTCCAGATGTAGGTAGCGGGCTCAGGAGCCGAGTCTGCTGTATACACTGCGGGTGCAGACTGTGCTGTACAGACAACACCTGACTGACTGCAGATATCTATTCCAGATGTAGGTAGTGGGCTCAGGAGCCGAGTCTGCTGTATACACTGCGGGTGCAGACTGTGCTGTACAGACAACACCTGACTGACTGCAGGTATCTATTCCAGATGTAGGTAGTGGGCTCAGGAGCCGAGTCTGCTGTATGCACTGCGGGTGCAGACTGTGCTGTACAGACAACACATGACTGACTGCAGGTATCTATTCCAGATGTAGGTAGTGGGCTCAGGAGCCGAGTCTGCTGTATACACTGCGGGTGCAGACTTTGCTGTACAGACAACACCTGACTGACTGCAGATATCTATTCCAGATGTAGGTAGCGGGCTCAGGAGCCGAGTCTGCTGTATACACTGCGGGTGCAGACTGTGCTGTACAGACATCACCTGACTGACTGCAGTTATCTATTCCAGATGTAGGTAGCGGGCTCAGGAGCCGAGTCTGCTGTATACACTGCGGGTGCAGACTGTGCTGTACAGACAACACCTGACTGACTGCAGGTATCTATTCTAGATGTAGGTAGTGGGCTCAGGAGCCGAGTCTGCTGTATACACTGCGGGTGCAGACTGTGCTGTACAGACATTACCTGACTGACTGCAGGTATCTATTCCAGATGTAGGTAGTGGGCTCAGGAGCCGAGTCTGCTGTATACACTGCGGGTGCAGACTGTACTGTACGGACATTACCTGACTGACTGCAGGTATCTATTCCAGATGTAGGTAGTGGGCTCAGGAGCCGAGTCTGCTGTATACACTGCGGGTGCAGACTGTGCTGTACAGACAACACCTGACTGACTGCAGGTATCTATTCCAGATGTAGGTAGTGGGCTCAGGAGCCGAGTCTGCTGTATACACTGCGGGTGCAGACTGTACTGTACGGACATTACCTGACTGACTGCAGGTATCTATTCCAGATGTGGGTAGCGGGCTCAGGAGCCGAGTCTGCTGTATATGTGAAGCCCCACAGGTGTAGTGTCGGTGCATTACCTTCAGGGACTCCACTCGGCTGGATCTTGTCACAGGTAGGAGATCTTCTTCTTGTCGTGACGCCACTCTCAGAATTGCGGTCAGTGGGGACCGCCACTGCAGGTTGAGGGACGCCTGGGGCTGATGGTGAGTGCAGTTAGTTGGAATAGCCCCCTGAGAGTGAGGCAAGCCCCAGGGCCCTGTGTAGGTGCGTAGTACCACAAGGCGCAGAATAACTCCACACACGCAGAGTGTCTTTCAGGGTTTTTACTCACTTCAGATGGCAGGGTGAGTAACCCGGGCGTAGCTGGGATGAACCAGGCTGGAACCAGGTATCCTTCAGGCTGACTGATGATGGTGACTACCGACTCGCCTTCCTTAGCCCTTGGTGGTTTGGGGTAACCCCGACTTTTAGTCCCTATGGGGGTCACCCAGGGAAGTTGCTGAAGCCTCTCTCCCCTTCGGTTGCCGTTTGCTTGTCGCCTGGACCAGATCACTCCAGCTGCTTGCCTCCTGTGAACTGTGGGCCCTAACTGTGGCTACGGGGCTGCGGCTTTTGTGGTGTTGTGGTGTGGGCTTTGAGGGCCCCACACCGGCAGGTTTAGCAGGGAAAGGTGGATCTATCCCCGCTCCGGGATCTGCCGCCCGTTTGGGCCTGGTTCTCCCTAGCAGTCTCCTTACTTCCCACTCTGTGCTCTCTCTCTAGCTGGAGATGGGTTTCGGGTAGCACTCCTAGGTGACCGTTCTCCCCCGTCGGTAGCCACTGCGCGGACGCTGTCAGACTACAGCAGCCCAGGGGAAGGGGTCAGCTCTCCTCGGAGCTCCCTGGACTCTGCTCTGAACCGGCTCACTCCTGGGACCTTCACTGCTGCTCCTGTCAGAGCTTCACTTTCCTGCTCCTCACTCCTCCACACTCTGCTGCAGACTCCTGTTAGACTGTTCTCTCCTCCTCCTTTTCCCTTTTGTGCCTGCCTACGCCACCTAGCAACCAGACTCTCTTACCACACCCCTTGAGAGGAGATGGAGGCTTTTGGCCCCCTCCACTATTCCAGTGGAGGTGAAGGCTTTTCCCCCTCCTGGGATCCCCAGGGGTCCTCTCATGGGTACATGTGTGAGACCTGATCACTATGCGCCTGTGTAGTCACACCTCGGTCAGCCTTCTGGATTACCTGTGTTGTACTGTCCCCAGCATGGGTGCAGTACTCAGTGGTGCCTGACCAGGTCAGGGGCGCCACATTCCCCCTTAGTTATCACCAGCACGTCCTCGAGCTGCAAGACAACATTTTAAAATGCATAAAACATTAAAACATGTAAAACATTTTTAAAAGCACCAGGTACCATACATCACCACCCTCCACCCACAAGTCCGTTAACCCACCCAAAACCCTCTCACGTTGGCCGCGCCTTCAGCCACTTCTGGCAGGATGTAGAGGCGGCTTTCATGGTCTGGTGGTCTTCAGGGCATACCTGGCCTGGTGAAGCCGCGCCTTCAGCCACTTCTGGCAGGATCCAGAGGCGGCCTTCACAGTTGGTGCTGACCAGGTACCCTCTTTGTGGTGGAGAGCCAGGCCCCATAAACAGGCATGCTCTCTGGTTGCAGGTGAGCCAAGGCCCTATATACGGACGTGCTCCCTGGTTGCAGACGAGCCAAGCCCCTAAACAGGCTGGCTCTGGTGGTGGTGCCTCTGGTGTAACTATTTACACTGCGAGAGTTTGTGGCTATAGCCAGTTCATAGCCTTAAGGTTTATTTCTCACATCAGTTTATGTGGGCACATTGCTTAAACTTGTAAAACGTTGCAAACTTCAAAACTGGTCAAACAGTAACTTGGTGTACTTTACTTTATGCAGATTCCTCCTCACCAGGGCTTGGGCCTGTAGGGCTGCGGCACCTGTTGCTTTCTCGATCTCTTTCATCTTGGTCATCAATGGGTTCCTTTTCTTTTCTTTCTTCTGTATCTTCTGTATCTGTTTCTTTCTCTGTATCTGTTTCTTTATCTTGTAACATGGGATGGCTGTGGGGTTTGCTGGTACATGGTACTACATCTAGCGCGTACCAGCCTCTTTCGCCTTGATGCAGGGTAAACTGTACGGAGTCTCCCATTTTTAAGTTTCTGCCAGGGTGTCCTCTGGGCAAATGAGCTCTAACGTCTCTTCTATTGACGAAGATACCTTCTTTGATACCAGGTGCAACAATGAACCCGTATCCTGACTTTAGGCTGAAGTCCTCCACTACTCCTCTACAAAGGGGTCCTCTGACCTGGGCTTTGGCTCTTCTCAGGAACCGTTTTTCTTGTAGGTCTCTGGCCGTGACTTCTCTCTGCTCTGGGGATGGCGGTGCAGGGAAAGACTGGGTTCTACTGCGGCGCTGTGTCTTGCGGGCGGGATTCTGCGAAGTGCAGCTTACAAGCTCCCAGGTGGGGCGGTTGGGCAGGTCTTCTTCCGCAGGAGGTGTCAGGTCTTCCTCGTCCCAACGGGAATATGGCAGCATCTCCGGCTCTGGGACTAGCACTGCTGCTGGCTCCGGGGGCAACTCCTCAGCTTCTTGCCCTCCTCTCCCCCTTAGTTCTTCGCTGCACTCTGGTCGTGGCAGCGCTGGGGATGAGTGTTCCTCAGCTGGCCCAGGCGGTGGACTCTTCAGCGTGGTTGCTGCTGGGGTTGCCTTAGGGGTGTGCGGAGGGAGCATGTATCGGTCCACCATCTCCTGTGGGAACTTGGCCTCCAGGTCAGCCTTCAGCTGCCAGTATGCAGGGTCCTCCCCCAGCGTGGACTTCCTAGCAGGGACCTCTTTGGACTGGGGAGCGGTGTCTGCTCTGGCCTTGCAGGCCGGGGAAAATGGTGATGCAATCTCTTGGCGGGCCGCGCCCTGTATGGCGGCGGCCTGGTCTTGGCGGGCCGCGCCCTGTATGGCGGCGGCCTGGATCGGCGTCGCAGCTGCGATGGGATCTGTGCAGGCTGGGCTGGGCGTCGCTGCAGGGACCGAGTCTTGGTGGGCCGAGCAGGGCATCGCTGCGGCGGCCGGGGCTTGGCGGGCCGAGCAGGGCATCGCTGCGGCGGCCGGGGCTTGGCGGGCCGAGCAGGGCATCGCTGCGGCGGCCTGGGCTTGGCGGGCCGAGCAGGGCATCGCTGCGGCGGCCTGGGCTTGGCGGGCCGCACCTGGCATGGCTGCGGCCTGGCTCAGCGTCGCCGCGCCGGGCGCCTCTTCTGGGACCGCGGTCGTAGCAGCAGGGGTCGGAGCACTTGCGCTGGCCGGGGCAACTCTGGACTCACCCATCGGTGGCACCATCGGGATCTGAGTCGTCGCCGCTCGATCTGGCAGGCGTCGCGCGGCTCCCTCCTCGTAGGTCCGAACCGCCGCAGCCATCTCCAGAAGCTCCGTGCGTCCCTCACTGAGCTGTCGCATAATCCTGGCCTCCAGCTGATCGCAGAAGATAGCAAGCTCCCGGCACCACCAGGCAGCAGAGCCTGGTTCTGGGTATCCACGTCCGGACTCCATCTCTTCTCTCTGCAGCAGCAGGCTTGTGGCTCTCTTTCCTTCCCGCCGTCTCTGGACGCTTCCGCTCTCTTCACAAGCGAGGTCAGAACTCTGCAGGGGATCTCTGGGTAGCCACACCTCTTCGTGGGCGGTAACTTCTCCCAGCGCGGGCTGCTGTTGTTTTTCAGCGCGCTTTTCATGGTGGCAATATGGCGGCGCTTCCAATTTTTCAAGCGGACCGCCCAGGCACATGGTCACCTGTCTCAACAGGTCTAGTCCTTATCCTGTTCGTGACGCCAGATGTGAAGCCCCACAGGTGTAGTGTCGGTGCATTACCTTCAGGGACTCCACTCGGCTGGATCTTGTCACAGGTAGGAGATCTTCTTCTTGTCGTGACGCCACTCTCAGAATTGCGGTCAGTGGGGACCGCCACTGCAGGTTGAGGGACGCCTGGGGCTGATGGTGAGTGCAGTTAGTTGGAATAGCCCCCTGAGAGTGAGGCAAGCCCCAGGGCCCTGTGTAGGTGCGTAGTACCACAAGGCGCAGAATAACTCCACACACGCAGAGTGTCTTTCAGGGTTTTTACTCACTTCAGATGGCAGGGTGAGTAACCCGGGCGTAGCTGGGATGAACCAGGCTGGAACCAGGTATCCTTCAGGCTGACTGATGATGGTGACTACCGACTCGCCTTCCTTAGCCCTTGGTGGTTTGGGGTAACCCCGACTTTTAGTCCCTATGGGGGTCACCCAGGGAAGTTGCTGAAGCCTCTCTCCCCTTCGGTTGCCGTTTGCTTGTCGCCTGGACCAGATCACTCCAGCTGCTTGCCTCCTGTGAACTGTGGGCCCTAACTGTGGCTACGGGGCTGCGGCTTTTGTGGTGTTGTGGTGTGGGCTTTGAGGGCCCCACACCGGCAGGTTTAGCAGGGAAAGGTGGATCTATCCCCGCTCCGGGATCTGCCGCCCGTTTGGGCCTGGTTCTCCCTAGCAGTCTCCTTACTTCCCACTCTGTGCTCTCTCTCTAGCTGGAGATGGGTTTCGGGTAGCACTCCTAGGTGACCGTTCTCCCCCGTCGGTAGCCACTGCGCGGACGCTGTCAGACTACAGCAGCCCAGGGGAAGGGGTCAGCTCTCCTCGGAGCTCCCTGGACTCTGCTCTGAACCGGCTCACTCCTGGGACCTTCACTGCTGCTCCTGTCAGAGCTTCACTTTCCTGCTCCTCACTCCTCCACACTCTGCTGCAGACTCCTGTTAGACTGTTCTCTCCTCCTCCTTTTCCCTTTTGTGCCTGCCTACGCCACCTAGCAACCAGACTCTCTTACCACACCCCTTGAGAGGAGATGGAGGCTTTTGGCCCCCTCCACTATTCCAGTGGAGGTGAAGGCTTTTCCCCCTCCTGGGATCCCCAGGGGTCCTCTCATGGGTACATGTGTGAGACCTGATCACTATGCGCCTGTGTAGTCACACCTCGGTCAGCCTTCTGGATTACCTGTGTTGTACTGTCCCCAGCATGGGTGCAGTACTCAGTGGTGCCTGACCAGGTCAGGGGCGCCACATATACACTGTGGGTGCAGACTGTGCTGTACAGACAACACCTGACTGACTGCAGGTATCTATTCCAGATGTAGATAGCGGGCTCAGGAGCCGAGTCTGCTGTATACACTGCGGGTGCAGACTGTGCTGTACAGACAACACCTGACTGACTGCAGGTATCTATTCCAGATGTAGGTAGTGGGCTCAGGAGCCGAGTCTGCTGTATACACTGCGGGTGCAGACTGTGCTGTACAGACATCACCTGACTGACTGCAGGTATCTATTCCAGATGTAGGTAGTGGGCTCAGGAGCCGAGTCTGCTGTATACACTGCGGGTGCAGACTGTGCTGTACAGACAACACCTGACTGACTGCAGGTATCTATTCCAGATGTAGGTAGCGGGCTCAGGAGCCGAGTCTGCTGTATACACTGCGGGTGCAGACTGTGCTGTACAGACAACACCTGACTGACTGCAGGTATCTATTCCAGATGTAGATAGCGGGCTCAGGAGCCGAGTCTGCTGTATACACTGCGGGTGCAGACTGTGCTGTACAGACATTACCTACTGACTGCAGGTATCTATTCCAGATGTAGGTAGTGGGCTCAGGAGCCGAGTCTGCTGTATACACTGCGGGTGCAGACTGTGCTGTACAGACAACACCTGACTGACTGTAGGTATCTATTCCAGATGTAGGTAGCGGGCTCAGGAGCCGAGTCTGCTGTATACACTGCGGGTGCAGACTGTGCTGTACAGACAACACCTGACTGACTGCAGGTATCTATTCCAGATGTAGGTAGTGGGCTCAGGAGCCGAGTCTGCTGTTTACACTGCGGGTGCAGACTGTGCTGTACAGACATCACCTGACTGACTGCAGGTATCTATTCCAGATGTAGGTAGCGGGCTCAGGAGCCGAGTCTGCTGTATACACTGCGGGTGCAGACTGTACTGTACAGACATCACATAACTGACTGCGGATATCTATTCCAGATGTAGGTAGTGGGCTTAGGAGCCGAGTCTGCTGTATATGTGACGCCCTGGCAAAACCAGGTAGTCACAGATAGGCCCCTGCATAACACCTTCCCTCACTAGGAAACACACAGCCAACCATTAAACCCTAGTCACCTCGCTTACGGACAGACAGACACACCAGTGGGCGTGACCAGGCGGTTAGGACACGCCCACTCAGGGGTCCAGACAGCCCGGGGCGGGAAAGTAAGGCAGATCAGTCTTGGAGTTCAAGGACAGAGGAGTGTGGAGTGGAGGTCAGGCCTGTGTGTCAGGCCTGAAGTTGACTTACAGGTACCAGGGTAGGAGCCTTGGTGCCTTCGCTAGGAGGCAGACGGTGGTCTCCATCAGCAAGAGACGGGAAGATGGCTCGGTGGAATCGAGGTGGACTGGGCCAGGGTTGGAGCCTACCGGTACCGACACAGGAAATTGACCCGGAAACCGTAGCACAAAGGAGGGTACTTGGACCCTGAAAAACAGCAAAAAGACCTTCATATTAAATAGTCATTGCACCTCTATCTATTAAATACTCAAAACCATGTTTCATTTTATAATGAGGTGCAAATTTATTCATGAATGTACAAAATTGATAAAAGTCTAACAATCAAAACAGCACAAAGTGCACAGTAGTGTTTGTAGAGACATATTAAAAACAGGAAGGTGCGCCCGGAGGGTCCAGCCCAGAAAACATGATAATATAGAAAATTATTGACATGGTACAGTGATCAACGACCAATGAATCAGATCACTTGGTTATACAAAGATCTCACAGCATGCTCTAGATGTTCAGGGGACATGTAGTGTCAGTTATTTAAATGGATTGCCTGCAGTTTGTATTGTAGCAAAATTAACCATATATGGGCAGCAACCCACAAATAACATGAAGACAATCAGATCTTGATCATATGTCCACAGACGTATTAGACAATATAACGCAGCCCTTGGCCTGACATGTATAAAAAACAACCCTCGCTGTTGCAAAACCATTTGGGGTTAGTAAGGGCATAAGATGGGGTTCTCGACCATGTGGAGACTGTGGCGCCTGCCCGCAGATGGACCGTGCTTTGGAATTTTGGGACTCATCACAAAAAAACACATATAAAATCACTGACTTTATCAACTGCCGGACATCAGGGATCATCTATTGGGCAATATGCCCATGTGGTCTTGTGTATGTGGGGCTCACATCCCGTGAGTTCAGGGTGCGCATTCTTGAGCACCTTCGTGACATCCGGAATGCGGCCAAACTGCACAGACCAGAAGACATCTGCATCCTTAACAATATCCCCAAGCATTTTAAAGAATGTCATAATTCTAACTGGCGACTGTTGAAGTTTAGGGGTATTGAGCAGGTCCATCTTGGGGCTAGGGGTGGTGACCTAAAAAATGCACTATTAAAAAGAGAAGCTCGTTGGATAACACTACTTGATACCACCAAACCTAAGGGTCTTAACGACTTGGTTAGTTACAGACCCTTTTTGACCTGATTTGACCTGTTGCTCTGCGGTGCTGCGCCATATAGGGTTGTAATTGCTGCTGGTTGTTTTGCCATCTGTTTTATATTTTTGTTTTTAATTATTTTTTCATCTTTTCTTTATCATATGATCTTTTAGATGTGGTGGGCTGTGTAGGCCGGACACTCAGGATGGATGAGATGGAAAAGAAGGAATAGAAAGGAAGCGGAATTGTTGTTTACACCTATGGACTTACAGCCATGTATATGAACAGTACACCAAAACAAGAAATATCTCATATCTTGAACTCATTATAATGTTGATGTGATGTTTATATATCTTTCCATGGATGTGGCTGTTCAGCTTTATTGTGCTGCCCTCTTTCTTTCCCCTTTCCAATATGGTGCTAATAACCTCCGTCCTTTGTGCACATGATCCCCTGATTCTCCCTCCTCCTCTCTGCCCAGTGCCACAATTGAGGTCTGACCTGAGCGCACGCGCGGTCTGGCCTCGGTGACGCTGGCCGGCGTGGATGACGGACATCGGGTGTCACCACTCTGAGATGTGGTTGATAGCCTCCGTCCTGTGCGCGCACTGCCCCCTGATCCTCCCTCCTCCCCTCTGCCCGGCGTCCTATTGGGAGTCCGGCTTGCGCGCATGCGCGGTCTGACTTCCGGGACGCCGGGCAGCGTGGGTGATGGACATCGGGCGTCCGCGGCGCGCCACTATAGGACGGTAGGACACACTGGCCTGTATATAATCAGCCACCCACATCACCCCTGCACCTCCCGACGAAGCGGCAGCGAAACGCGTCGAGGTGCAGGGAGGTGTGCATGTTGAGGGTCTCCCCAGCCCTTTGGTAAGATACTAGATCCAGCAACGCAGTCTGTGATCCCATTCAGGATCCCGGCTTGGCAGGTTTAAAATTTTCATGTATACATCTAATCATGCAAATTTCCCTTGCCATATATGGCACCATTATTAAGCAATTCTGATTGTACAAAGAGGGTTGTTTTTTATACATGTCAGGCCAAGGGCTGCGTTATATTGTCTAATACTTCTGTGGACATATGATCAAGATCTGATTGTCTTCATGTTATTTGTGGGTTGCTGCTCATGTATGGTTAATCTTGCTACAATACAAACTGCAGGCAATCCATTTAAATAACTGACACTACATGTCCCCTGAACATCTAGAGCATGCTGTGAGATCTTTGTATAACCAAGTGATCTGATTCATTGGTCGTTGATCATTGTACCATGTCAATAATTTTCTATATTATCATGTTTTCTGGGCTGGACCCTCCGGGCGCACCTTCCTGTTTTTAATATGTCTCTACAAACACTACTGTGCACTTTGTGCTGTTTTGATTGTTATCCTTTTATCAATTTTGTACATTTATGAATAAATTTGCACCTCATTATAAAATGAAACATGGTTTTGAGTATTTAATAGATAGAGGTGCAATGACTATTTAATATGAAGGTCTTTTTGCTGTTTTTGTGGTCTTTTTTGGTGACCGTTCATATGCATGGCTTGTGATACTATGGACCTATTCATTCAATTGGTTTTGTTTTGTGTTCTTCTTGGGAATATAGGTCTAATTATGGATTACCGTGGTCGGGATACCAGCTGGGCAGCGCAGGTCTCAGACGTGTTTGGAGATGGCGGCGGCCAGTTTGGCTCTTCGCCCCCGGTTCAGCACCGTGAGTTGCAGGTCAAATTGAAAAATTTTCTCTTTAAGCGGACCAAATCCTGGTGGAATAGGGCATCACTGGAGCAGTACCTCTCTAAGGATATCATACCTAGGGGTCTGCGCATTCAGACATTTCCTGCCTTTGTCGTTGAAGATGATATATTTAAAAATAGGTGGGAGGAGGCCTGCAAGTTATGCTCCCGTACAATGTTGGAGCTCTTGATTGGCTTTGATAAAAAGAGAATTCAAGAATTAGAGAGCGAAATTGAAAAAATCAACAAAGAACTTAAGGAGAACATGTCTGAGGCTGCTTTGGCAGAATTTGATAGGGAACTCATTAAGGAATGTGAGGAATGGGAGACGGACATCAAACAGAAGAAGGCTCAAAAATTCAAACGTGACGTTGCTGACTATCAGAGTGGAAATGTCTTCAGATGGCATCATAACAAAATTTTGAGATCAGGATCCAACAGCCGCTCGAAGTCACAATCTAATACGGAGTCACTTTCCTCTGGGGAAGGATCATCACGACCCCGGCCCCCGTTTATTGGTCAAGGAGGACATGGTTTCTTTACACATAGGATGGAAACCAGATATTCCACCAAGAAAAAGCAACGCCAACATGCCAAAAAATCTTCTAACCCCACTGATACACTTAAGGTAATTAACCTTACTGATAAAATTCTTACAGATGATCAGATCAATGTTTTGCAGCTTGGTCTATCTTTTTCGCCGGTGGCTGACTTCGACGTCTTCACTGCCATTAAAGATTTAAATCTTTTTGGTCGAAAGCTTCTCTTCAAAAAATATTTTTTGAAAAAAGAGAGGAGTTTACATTCTGATCTGTCAATGGAAGAATTGGCGGCAGTGAGGACTTTGGAGTCGCTATTGGCGGAACAAGAGGATCAAAATATGGCTAATTTTCCATCGTTTATCAAAAAAAGATCCACTGCATTTCCTCCTTTGTCGACCTGTCCTGTGATTGATGCATTTACTAAGGTGGTAACACAGGAGCTTAGATGCTTACCTTGTAGACGCACACATGATAATCTCACGCACAATCAACGCCTGGCTCTTAAAGAACTGAAGAATATGGATGACGTGGTGATTAAACAATCGGACAAAGGCGGAAATGTAGTGGTTTGGGGCAAAGATAAATATGAAGTGGAAGCTTTTAGACAGCTGAATGACATCAATTGCTATACCAAATTAACAACAAACCCATTGAGGAGGTATCAAAGTGAACTTCATGATTTACTGTTTTTGGCATTTGAAAGAGGGGTTATACCCAAGTCTATCTTTGAGGGCCTGATTGTTGACCATCCGATCATACCTACCATCTATTTCTTGCCAAAAGTTCACAAAAATATAGTGTGTCCACCAGGAAGACCAATCGTTTCTGGCAATAATAGTCTATGTGAGCCTGCTTGCAGGTTCCTAGATTATTATTTGAAGCCATTGGTCAGCACCCTTCCCTCATACATTCAGGATTCAACTGAATTTTTGAATAGATTGGAGGGTATTATCTTTGAAACGGATGTAGTCATGGTAACTGCAGACGTTGAGTCGCTATATACATCCATATCTCATGATGATGGGGTTGAGGCGGTTGAGTTTTTCTTAAGAACTACGGCTCTGGATGTCCAACTGATTGATCTCCTCCTGCTTTTATTGAGATTTATTCTTTCTCATAATTTCTTTTTATTTAAGGACCGCTTCTATCTCCAAGAGAGAGGAGTTGCGATGGGGGCGTCTTGTGCGCCCTCATACGCAAACCTCTTTCTTGGACATTGGGAGCGGTCCATTTTATATCCAGATTCGGAGATGGGCGCAGTCCATATGTGGCTGCGCTACATCGACGATATTTTTTTGATTTGGCAGGGGGAGATCAAACACTTGGACATCTTTATGCAACGACTCAACGGTAATACTAATAACATCAATCTTACTTATATCTGCAGTAATGATGAAATTGATTTCCTGGATGTGCGAGTTTTTAAAGGGAACGATGGACTTTTGTGCACAGATATTTTTCGCAAGAAAACAGCGGTGAACTCTCTTCTGAGTGCGAAATCTTCACACCCAAGTCAGGTGATTAACTCCATACCTGTTGGTCAATTTTTACGTGTGAAACATGTCTGCTCCAGTGATGCATTGTTTGAACGACAGTCGGATGATTTGAAAAAACGGTTTGGTGCCCGTCACTATCACCACAAAGCCATACAGGATGGCTATACCAGGGCGAGGGATACCCCACGTAGTGAGTTGCTTAAAACTCGCACTAAGAAGGATGATGGTGATGTGGTTCGCTTCATTACCCCTTATCATGCGCAGTGGAGGGAAATGTCGGATATTATTAAAAAACATTGGTCAATCCTTCATACTGACAATGATCTATATCAAATTTTGACTCCATCACCTGCGATTACACCTAAAAAGTCAAAAACCCTTAAAGATCAAATTGTGAGAAGTCATTATATTCCCGCTGTTGCAAAACCATTTGGGGTTAGTAAGGGCATAAGATGGGGTTCTCGACCATGTGGAGACTGTGGCGCCTGCCCGCAGATGGACCGTGCTTTGGAATTTTGGGACTCATCACAAAAAAACACATATAAAGTCACTGACTTTATCAACTGCCGGACATCAGGGATCATCTATTGGGCAATATGCCCATGTGGTCTTGTGTATGTGGGGCTCACATCCCGTGAGTTCAGGGTGCGCATTCTTGAGCACCTTCGTGACATCCGGAATGCGGCCAAACTGCACAGACCAGAAGACATCTGCATCCTTAACAATATCCCCAAGCATTTTAAAGAATGTCATAATTCTAACTGGCGACTGTTGAAGTTTAGGGGTATTGAGCAGGTCCATCTTGGGGCTAGGGGTGGTGACCTAAAAAATGCACTATTAAAAAGAGAGGCTCGTTGGATAACACTACTTGATACCACCAAACCTAAGGGTCTTAACGACTTGGTTAGTTACAGACCCTTTTTGACCTGATTTGACCTGTTGCTCTGCGGTGCTGCGCCATATAGGGTTGTAATTGCTGCTGGTTGTTTTGCCATCTGTTTTATATTTTTGTTTTTAATTATTTTTTCATCTTTTCTTTATCATATGATCTTTTAGATGTGGTGGGCTGTGTAGGCCGGACACTCAGGATGGATGAGATGGAAAAGAAGGAATAGAAAGGAAGCGGAATTGTTGTTTACACCTATGGACTTACAGCCATGTATATGAACAGTACACCAAAACAAGAAATATCTCATATCTTGAACTCATTATAATGTTGATATGATGTTTATATATCTTTCCATGGATGTGGCTGTTCAGCTTTATTGTGCTGCCCTCTTTCTTTCCCCTTTCCAATATAGTGCTAATAACCTCCGTCCTTTGTGCACATGATCCCCTGATTCTCCCTCCTCCTCTCTGCCCAGTGCCACAATTGAGGTCTGACCTGAGCGCACGCGCGGTCTGGCCTCGGTGACGCTGGCCGGCGTGGATGACGGACATCGGGTGTCACCACTCTGAGATGTGGTTGATAGCCTCCGTCCTGTGCGCGCACTGCCCCCTGATCCTCCCTCCTCCCCTCTGCCCGGCGTCCTATTGGGAGTCCGGCTTGCGCGCATGCGCGGTCTGACTTCCGGGACGCCGGGCAGCGTGGGTGATGGACATCGGGCGTCCGCGGCGCGCCACTATAGGACGGTAGGACACACTGGCCTGTATATAATCAGCCACCCACATCACCCCTGCACCTCCCGACGAAGCGGCAGCGAAACGCGTCGAGGTGCAGGGAGGTGTGCATGTTGAGGGTCTCCCCAGCCCTTTGGTAAGATACTAGATCCAGCAACGCAGTCTGTGATCCCATTCAGGATCCCGGCTTGGCAGGTTTAAAATTTTCATGCATACATCTAATCATGCAAATTTCCCTTGCCATATATGGCACCATTATTAAGCAATTCTGATTGTACAGCGAGGGTTGTTTTTTATACATGTCAGGCCAAGGGCTACGTTATATTGTCTAATACTTCTGTGGACATATGATCAAGATCTGATTGTCTTCATGTTATTTGTGGGTTGCTGCCCATATATGGTTAATTTTGCTACAATACAAACTGCAGGCAATCCATTTAAATAACTGACACTACATGTCCCCTGAACATCTAGAGCATGCTGTGAGATCTTTGTATAACCAAGTGATCTGATTCATTGGTCGTTGATCATTGTACCATGTCAATAATTTTCTATATTATCATGTTTTCTGGGCTGGACCCTCCGGGCGCACCTTCCTGTTTTTAATATGTCTCTACAAACACTACTGTGCACTTTGTGCTGTTTTGATTGTTATCCTTTTATCAATTTTGTACATTCATGAATAAATTTGCACCTCATTATAAAATGAAACATGGTTTTAAGTATTTAATAGATAGAGGTGCAATGACTATTTAATATGAAGGTCTTTTTGCTGTTTTTGTGGTCTTTTTTGGTGACCGTTCATATGCATGGCTTGTGATACTATGGACCTATTCATTCAATTGGTTTTGTTTTGTACTTGGACCCTGAAGCCAGGAGCCAGAAACAAGTGGAACTGGTTAATTAACAGATTGAGGCTAGGACTAGAGGTCTGTCCCACCCAAAGTCCCTCATAGAAGACAACAGCCCACCGATTAGGGATAAGAGGTCACCGCCAAGGCCCATAGATCCCACGGGCCAGCGTCTGCGGGCACGGCTCTTTAGGCCACATCCAGCTGGGAGCGGACTCCTACGTTTCAAACTGGGAAGTCTTTTCTACTTAAACAGTGCAGGAAAAGGTTAGAGACCACCAGCCGGGTGGGGGATCCCAAACGCAACCGGCCGCGACACCGGCCACTACCACCTTGGTTTACCAGAGACTTGTGTGTTTTACTAAAAGTGAGTACACCAGCAACCCCTGCGGTCGTCATTCTCCCTGTACCAGAGGAATCAGGTCCTGGGGCCACCATACCTGCCCACGGAGTGGTTAACATCTTGCTGCACCACATCTCCCCCGGGTGCCCCGTAACAGCAGCGGTGGTGTCCCACCTCACCACACACCATGGGTGGTGTCACAAACTTAGTATGGCCTAGCCCATACGTCTATGACACCCATTTTATTCGGCGTGTCCGTGAGTCCCCCGGGTCTGGAGACCATCAAGCCACCACCCCTGAAGGTCTAGATCCAAGCAGCAGTGGCTTCTGGCACGGGGGTGGCCTATATACACTGCAGGTGCAGACTGTGCTGTACAGACAACACCTGACTGACTGCAGGTATCTATTCCAGATGTAGGTAGCGGGCTCAGGAGCCGAGTCTGCTGTATACACTGCGGGTGCAGACTGTGCTGTACAGACAACACCTGACTGACTGCAGGTATCTATTCCAGATGTAGGTAGCGGGCTCAGGAGCCGAGTCTGCTGTATACACTGCGGGTGCAGACGACATTACAATACAAACAAAAAATTAGTAAAATAGAAATCCTTCAGTTTTTGATTAAATAAGCCCAGAGACAGGAGTCAGACCTCAGCAGTTCTAGTGATCCTGCAGAGAATGGAGCTTCTATTAGTGTCATTACGGTCTCTATAGAACTTCACCAGTGAGAAGGAATGACATCCTCCCATATGGTCTAGCGGTCAGGATTCCTGGTTTTCACCCAGGCGGCCCAGGGTTGACTCCCGGTATGGGAAGAATAATATTTTTGTTTTTTGCCCAATTTATTAAAAAGGACTTTGTCACCAGGTTTTTGCTATGTAATCTGAAAATAGCATGCAGTAATGGTTAACCCAGAGACTTCAGGGATGCCTCTCTTTTCACACTGTGTGATAGTTTACCTGAAAGCTTATTTTAGCTTTAGGAAATTATCATTGCTAGACAAGGTCAGTAGCACTCAACTAGTCTGGCACAACCCCACCTGTGATTAGCAGTTCAGTATCTATAGACGTTGTACATACAGTACCGGGTGTGGGCGTGGTTATCTCTCTCAGCTCTGCTGGATTGCTAAATCTAAAAACTCTGATTGTGTGGGCTCTTTGGAAGTCACTAGGTAGCAGACGGTGGTCTGGGCCTAGTAGGAGCTGGACCCCCGGTTGCAGGGGATCGTGACAAGGGGCATGAAACTGTCGAGGAGGATAGCCGGTGCTCTTGTACCATTGTGACGCCCTGGGCAAGCCAGGGGTCACAGGTCATTGCACCAACACACCCTACACCCCAGTTAGGAACACTAAAGCTAAACCAAAATCCTTGTTGCCTTCCTCCAGAGGCTGATGTTCACACCAGGGGGTGGGCCAGGCTGTTGGCTCCGCCCACCGAGGAGTTCACAGCTCTGGAGGCGGGAAGAACCAAGTAGTTCAGTTTAGGAGGAGGAAGTGGAAGGAGTAAACAAGAAGTTAAGCTAGGGAAGTGAAGTGGTAAAGGAGGAGTAAGGGAAAGTGAAGGAAGGTGAAAGGTGACAGAAAGAAAGCCTGAAGAGAGTCCAGCTGTGTGCAGGACAGGGTCAGCAAGGTCAGCAACGACGGTGACTGTCCAGAGGGGTGACTGTTCGGGAGTTCCTGGAAGGGCCGCGGACGGGTGGTGACCCGGCGGTCTGGAGCAGCGTGCAAAGGACAGTCAGCACCAGGGCAGGGGCCTCTCGGACCCCGGCAAGGCTAGGAGTCGCCATAATTTGCCGAATCCGTCAGTGAAGGGGACGTAGATCCCCCAACAACCAAGTCCCGATTGAAGGCAACAGTCCAACCATTAAGGAGGAACACCGCCACCGCCAGGGCACCAGTTCCTCAGGGCCAGCGTCTGCGGGCAAAGGAGAGCTCCTCCGGTCCAGCTTGAAGCCGGGGAGCGGGTTACCGGTGGGAACCCATCGCTACCAACTTAGAAACATCAGGTGCAGGTCAGAGGGACATCACCATTACCTACTGGGAGAGCAAGTGCAGCCGTCCGTGGGAACCGTCTTTCCAGCCGTGTGTTTTACCGTAAAACTGTGTCAACGTCTCAGGCTGAGTGAGTACCACAGTGCCGCAAGGCACAGCGCTGCCCCCGCGTCCCTGCGCCCACCAGGCCCTGCATCTCCCATCTCATCACCGGGCCCCGGGATCACCAACCCCTACCCACGGAGGGGCAACGCAACACCTGGCTGCTCCGCATCACCATCCCCGGGATCCCCATATTGAGCAGCGGTGGTGAAATCACCACAACCGTGGGTGGCATCACGGACAATAAACTACACACCCAACAACCCCCCTTTCACTCACGGGCGAGGAGTGCCGCTCGAGAACCCCCGGGATCCGGCCCACAGCTCGAGCCACCACTGAGCAGCAACCGCCGGACCCGAGCAGAAGGGGTGAGCGTAGTGTGCTGACACCCTCCTCCCCGCCCGCGACACCATCACCAGGCTAGGACCAGGGCACGACGGGGTACGTGGACCCTAGGTCAGGGAGTAGCTTCAGGCAACCTGACAATTGACCCGACGAGAACGGAGCCTTCAAGATCCGCTCCCCACCCGCTCCAAAATCGGGGTACTAGCGCAACGAGGGGGATAGGACTTTCCACTAAACGATCCAGGAAATCCCAAGCGTGAACCCTGAGAGCAAGCTCCCTCAGTTAGCCATACTGGGGAGCGGGACCCGACTAGTTCTACACTACAGGGGCCAACTAGCAAGAGAAGTGCCAAGAGGAAGGTCACGGATCATCAGGCAACACCAGTGGGAACGGGACCCAAACAAGCTCCCCTCAGTGGCAGCGGTGTCCAGAACTTTGGTTTACCAAGTTGTCGGTGTCAGCTTTATGGACTGAGTGAGTACGAAAGTGACCCTTTCACTCCCAACGGCACTCCCCAGACACCATCACCGAGTCCCTGGCATTCCCACTACCCGTGGAGGATTTAAACACGTAGCTGCCCACTCCATCGCCCCCCGAGTACTCCCAGCTGCAGCGGTGGTACTCCACCTTACCACGCACCACGGGTGGCGTCACGAACTTTAAATATACAATCCCCTGTAAATACCTCCTTTATTTGAGTGGCCGCATGACCCCTGGCCACCGCGGATCCAGATCCGAACAGCTTGGCTGCTGACACAGGGGCCGCACAGTAACGTAACAAAAGAACATCACATAACGGCAGTCCAAACCCACGCCACCTATGAGAAGCTGCAAGAATCCACATCTCAAGGCCACCTACGAGAAGCTGCAGGACTTTAAACCTTGATGCCACCTACGAGAAGCTGCAGGACTTTAAACCTTGATGCCACCTACGAGAAGCTGCAGGACTTTAAACCTTGATGCCACCTACAAGAAGCTGCAGGATTTTAAGCCTTGAGGCCACCTATGAGAAGCTGCAGGACTTTAAACCTTGAGGCCACCTACGAGAAGCTGCAGGATTTTAAGCCTTGAGGCCACCTACGAGAAGCTGCAAAATTCAAGACTCGAGGCCGTGCTACTCATAACACAATGTTTCTCCCCAAAAGGAAACATTTGTGCCAAAATGTATGCATATTTTCTTGTGCGTTGTGTAACTCTATCATTCCATGGGATGTCCTGATCTTCCAACTTCTCTCAAAAGTGGCAAGAAAAAAGCAACAGCACAAAAAGTTGTATAAAGGCCCCGTCACACTAAGCAACATCGCTAGCAACATCGCTGCTAACGAACAACTTTTGTGACGTAGCAGCGACCTTGCTAGTGATGTTGCTGTGTGTGACATCCAGCAACAACCTGGCCCCTGCTGTGAGGTCATTGGTTGTTGCTGAATGTCCTGGGCCATTTTTTAGTTGTTGCTGTCCCGCTGTGAAGCACAGATCGCTGTGTGTGACAGCGAGACAGCAACAACTAAATGTGCAGGCAGCAGGAGCCGGCTTCTGCGGAGCCTGGTAACCACAGTAAATATCGGGTAATCAAGAAGCCCTGTCCTTGGTTACCCGATATTTACCTTCGTTACCAGCGTCCGCAGCTCTCACTGTCAGTGCCAGCTCCTGCTCTGTGCACATGTAGCTACAGCACACATCGGGTAATTAACCCCATGTGTGCTGTAACTAGGAGAGCAGGGAGCCAGCGCTAAGCATTGTGCGCTGCTCCCTGCTCTGTGCACATGTAGCTGCAGCACACATCGGGTAATTAACCCGATATGTGCTGTAACTAGGAGAGCAGGGAGCCAGCGCTAAGCGGTGTGCGCTGCTCCCTGCTCTCTGCATGTGTAGCTGCGTGCACTGGTAACCAAGGTAAATATCGGGTTGGTTACCCGATATTTACCTTAGTTACCAAGCGCAGCATCTTCCACGCGGCGCTGCTGGCTGGGGGCTGGGACACTGGTTGTTGGTGAGCTCACCAGCAACTCGTGTAGCCACGCTCCAGCGATCCCTGCCAGGTCAGGTTGCTGGTGGGATCGCTGGAGCGTCGCAGTGTGACATCTCACCAGCAACCTCCTAGCAACTTACCAGCGATCCCTATCAGGTTGGATCGTTGTTGGGATCGCTGGTAAGTTGTTTAGTGTGACTGGGCCTTAAGTTGTATAAAGCCCCCAATAAATTCCATTATTAGGAGGGAAGTGTCAGCCTGTGCCTAAATCTGCCTATAAATAGATAAGTGTGAATAGTAAGGAGCTGCCGACCACTGACATCTACATGACAGAGACCTCGCACCCACACAGGACAATCACACAATGTGCGATCAGTGGTGGATTTATCTCCAGATCTAAGAATACTTCCCTTCTCTATTGTATCATGATCCTTTACTGACAGGTTCCTTAGGTTCTCAATGGTTGCTGTCTGGCACTGGGAGGGTCAGTTGTGATGTAGTCCTGGTATGTGTAGAGCTTGCTCCACATGCTGGGACCTGGGCTGCCTTTTATCCGCAGTTGCCTCTTGTGCAACATGGAAGTGGTTATATATACAGGTTACAGGTATGTGTGCTCCATTATGGTTCTGCTCTTAATTTTATCTAGGAGGCCGCATGGCACATGAAATACATAATATAGTGTAGGACCCCCCTATAGAGATTTGTCGTGACGTTGGCAGGGGTGGCTCAAAGAATTGATCAATTATTTGCTAAAAATCTCATTTTTGTATTATAGTACAGTTGGAATAAATCTGTGAAGTTGCACTTTCTATATGATGCCTGCCATTTTCAGATCGTGCTGGCTCCTTTTTCTCTTTTTTATCTGTGTATAAATCACGAATAACGAATCTAGTGCAAATCAATGGGAAACTCAAATAATTTTTCAGCAGACCCTCCCAGAATGTTTGGCGAGGCTGTAAACATGCTGAAATGGGTGGAAAAGAGCTGGAATTAAATAGGAACAGCATGAGGAAGAAGCCTGGATGCATTTTTGAAACACAGGTCACCTCTGGGTAGTCCCCGGCCTTTTTCTGATAACCAGCACAGGTAAAGCAGACAGCTGTGTGTGGTCTGGTATTCTGAAGCTAGGAAGGTCCACAGCTATTGGACCCTCCTCAGCCTAAAAATAGCAGCCCGCAGCCGCCTTACAATTGGCACCTCCATCAGATGCGCCAGTTGGGGCGCTTTACCCGACTCATCCCCATATGGGGAATATATGGAGTTGATGTCAGCTGTGATTTTTTTTAAAAAAATCACAGCTGCCATTAAGCCCTGGGTTTTCAATGGAGAGATGTCTATGAGATTCTCCCATTGCCAACCTTGTAAGTAAAATGAAAAAACACAAAAAAACCACATCCAGGAGGTCACCGGAGTTCGCAATGAACTCTGATGACTTTCTGGTGACACCCCCACGACACCCGTGCTACAGCGGGTGCAGGACGGTGACTTCATGGGTTCATCAGAGTTCATTAGGAACTCGGGTGACCTCCTGGCCGTCACTGCACACACACTGCTTGCTGGATACTCACCTGTCCCCGGCGCTGTCCCCGGGATGCTCCAGCTTCCAGCTCCTCAGTAGAGATGAGCGAACCGGTCGCGGTTCGGCTCGAGGTTGGTTCGCCGAACGGACCTCCCGTTCGAGTTCGGTTCGTCGAACGTTCGACGAACCGAACTCGAACTGCATAGGAAACAATGGCAGGCAATCACAAACACAGAAAAACACCTAGAAAACACCCTCAAAGGTGTCCAAAACGTCACAAACAACTCACAACACATGGGAAAGTGACAAGGACATATACTCATGCGAAAACAAAAGAGCTGGACAAGGAAAAAGAGGAGGACACACAGATATATGAGTATATGCAAGGAAACATCGATTCCATTATTGTGCAACTTGAGCCCTGCTCATTCTTGGCTTCCAATCTTGATAAATTGCCTGAGCTCGCCACGTACGTCTTGGGGATCTTGTCGTGTCCTGCAGCCAGCGTTCTCTCGGAACCTGTCTTCAGTGCTGCTGTGGGTCTGCTGGCAGATAAGCACACGTGTCTGTCCACTGACAATGTGGACATGGCTCTCAGAGGACTTTTCTTCCCCTGGGTCAGCCAGGGGACGGGAAAGGCACGCGTATTTTTGAGAGTGCTTCATGCAAAGCATCTTTTTCTTTTTCAAAAGGGGGCTCAACCGATGCCAGTCAAGTGGGGTGTGTGTGGCCCAGTGAGTGGCAACGAGGGAGACTGTGGTTGGAGTCCCCTCGCTGTGTTTCTAAAAGAACCAAGATGAACAAGTCATGGCTCTCAGAGGACTTTTCTTCCCCGGGGTCAGCCAGGGGACGGGAAAGGCACGCGTATTTTTGAGAGTGCTTCATGCAAAGCATCTTTTTCTTTTTCAAAAGGGGGCTCAACCGATGCCAGTCAAGTGGGGTGTGTGTGGCCCAGTGAGTGGCAACGAGGGAGACTGTGGTTGGAGTCCCCTCGCTGTGTTTCTAAAAGAACCAAGATGAACAAGTCATGGCTCTCAGAGGACTTTTCTTCCCCGGGGTCAGCCAGGGGACGGGAAAGGCACGCGTATTTTTGAGAGTGCTTCATGCAAAGCATCTTTTTCTTTTTCAAAAGGGGGCTCAACCGATGCCAGTCAAGTGGGGTGTGTGTGGCCCAGTGAGTGGCAACGAGGGAGACTGTGGTTGGAGTCCCCTCGCTGTGTTTCTAAAAGAACCAAGATGAACAAGTCATGGCTCTCAGAGGACTTTTCTTCCCCGGGGTCAGCCAGGGGACGGGAAAGGCACGCGTATTTTTGAGAGTGCTTCATGCAAAGCATCTTTTTCTTTTTCAAAAGGGGGCTCAACCGATGCCAGTCAAGTGGGGTGTGTGTGGCCCAGTGAGTGGCAACGAGGGAGACTGTGGTTGGAGTCCCCTCGCTGTGTTTCTAAAAGAACCAAGATGAACAAGTCATGGCTCTCAGAGGACTTTTCTTCCCCGGGGTCAGCCAGGGGACGGGAAAGGCACGCGTATTTTTGAGAGTGCTTCATGCAAAGCATCTTTTTCTTTTTCAAAAGGGGGCTCAACCGATGCCAGTCAAGTGGGGTGTGTGTGGCCCAGTGAGTGGCAACGAGGGAGACTGTGGTTGGAGTCCCCTCGCTGTGTTTCTAAAAGAACCAAGATGAACAAGTCATGGCTCTCAGAGGACTTTTCTTCCCCGGGGTCAGCCAGGGGACGGGAAAGGCACGCGTATTTTTGAGAGTGCTTCATGCAAAGCATCTTTTTCTTTTTCAAAAGGGGGCTCAACCGATGCCAGTCAAGTGGGGTGTGTGTGGCCCAGTGAGTGGCAACGAGGGAGACTGTGGTTGGAGTCCCCTCGCTGTGTTTCTAAAAGAACCAAGATGAACAAGTCATGGCTCTCAGAGGACTTTTCTTCCCCGGGGTCAGCCAGGGGACGGGAAAGGCACGCGTATTTTTGAGAGTGCTTCATGCAAAGCATCTTTTTCTTTTTCAAAAGGGGGCTCAACCGATGCCAGTCAAGTGGGGTGTGTGTGGCCCAGTGAGTGGCAACGAGGGAGACTGTGGTTGGAGTCCCCTCGCTGTGTTTCTAAAAGAACCAAGATGAACAAGTCATGGCTCTCAGAGGACTTTTCTTCCCCGGGGTCAGCCAGGGGACGGGAAAGGCACGCGTATTTTTGAGAGTGCTTCATGCAAAGCATCTTTTTCTTTTTCAAAAGGGGGCTCAACCGATGCCAGTCAAGTGGGGTGTGTGTGGCCCAGTGAGTGGCAACGAGGGAGACTGTGGTTGGAGTCCCCTCGCTGTGTTTCTAAAAGAACCAAGATGAACAAGTCATGGCTCTCAGAGGACTTTTCTTCCCCGGGGTCAGCCAGGGGACGGGAAAGGCACGCGTATTTTTGAGAGTGCTTCATGCAAAGCATCTTTTTCTTTTTCAAAAGGGGGCTCAACCGATGCCAGTCAAGTGGGGTGTGTGTGGCCCAGTGAGTGGCAACGAGGGAGACTGTGGTTGGAGTCCCCTCGCTGTGTTTCTAAAAGAACCAAGATGAACAAGTCATGGCTCTCAGAGGACTTTTCTTCCCCGGGGTCAGCCAGGGGACGGGAAAGGCACACGTATTTTTGAGAGTGCTTCATGCAAAGCATCTTTTTCTTTTTCAAAAGGGGGCTCAACCGATGCCAGTCAAGTGGGGTGTGTGTGGCCCAGTGAGTGGCAACGAGGGAGACTGTGGTTGGAGTCCCCTCGCTGTGTTTCTAAAAGAACCAAGATGAACAAGTCATGGCTCTCAGAGGACTTTTCTTCCCCGGGGTCAGCCAGGGGACGGGAAAGGCACGCGTATTTTTGAGAGTGCTTCATGCAAAGCATCTTTTTCTTTTTCAAAAGGGGGCTCAACCGATGCCAGTCAAGTGGGGTGTGTGTGGCCCAGTGAGTGGCAACGAGGGAGACTGTGGTTGGAGTCCCCTCGCTGTGTTTCTAAAAGAACCAAGATGAACAAGTCATGGCTCTCAGAGGACTTTTCTTCCCCGGGGTCAGCCAGGGGACGGGAAAGGCACGCGTATTTTTGAGAGTGCTTCATGCAAAGCATCTTTTTCTTTTTCAAAAGGGGGCTCAACCGATGCCAGTCAAGTGGGGTGTGTGTGGCCCAGTGAGTGGCAACGAGGGAGACTGTGGTTGGAGTCCCCTCGCTGTGTTTCTAAAAGAACCAAGATGAACAAGTCATGGCTCTCAGAGGACTTTTCTTCCCCGGGGTCAGCCAGGGGACGGGAAAGGCACGCGTATTTTTGAGAGTGCTTCATGCAAAGCATCTTTTTCTTTTTCAAAAGGGGGCTCAACCGATGCCAGTCAAGTGGGGTGTGTGTGGCCCAGTGAGTGGCAACGAGGGAGACTGTGGTTGGAGTCCCCTCGCTGTGTTTCTAAAAGAACCAAGATGAACAAGTCATGGCTCTCAGAGGACTTTTCTTCCCCGGGGTCAGCCAGGGGACGGGAAAGGCACGCGTATTTTTGAGAGTGCTTCATGCAAAGCATCTTTTTCTTTTTCAAAAGGGGGCTCAACCGATGCCAGTCAAGTGGGGTGTGTGTGGCCCAGTGAGTGGCAACGAGGGAGACTGTGGTTGGAGTCCCCTCGCTCTGTTTCTAAAAGAACCAAGATGAACAAGTCATGGCTCTCAGAGGACTTTTCTTCCCCGGGGTCAGCCAGGGGACGGGAAAGGCACGCGTATTTTTGAGAGTGCTTCATGCAAAGCATCTTTTTCTTTTTCAAAAGGGGGCTCAACCGATGCCAGTCAAGTGGGGTGTGTGTGGCCCAGTGAGTGGCAACGAGGGAGACTGTGGTTGGAGTCCCCTCGCTGTGTTTCTAAAAGAACCAAGATGAACAAGTCATGGCTCTCAGAGGACTTTTCTTCCCCGGGGTCAGCCAGGGGACGGGAAAGGCACGCGTATTTTTGAGAGTGCTTCATGCAAAGCATCTTTTTCTTTTTCAAAAGGGGGCTCAACCGATGCCAGTCAAGTGGGGTGTGTGTGGCCCAGTGAGTGGCAACGAGGGAGACTGTGGTTGGAGTCCCCTCGCTGTGTTTCTAAAAGAACCAAGATGAACAAGTCATGGCTCTCAGAGGACTTTTCTTCCCCGGGGTCAGCCAGGGGACGGGAAAGGCACGCGTATTTTTGAGAGTGCTTCATGCAAAGCATCTTTTTCTTTTTCAAAAGGGGGCTCAACCGATGCCAGTCAAGTGGGGTGTGTGTGGCCCAGTGAGTGGCAACGAGGGAGACTGTGGTTGGAGTCCCCTCGCTGTGTTTCTAAAAGAACCAAGATGAACAAGTCATGGCTCTCAGAGGACTTTTCTTCCCCGGGGTCAGCCAGGGGACGGGAAAGGCACGCGTATTTTTGAGAGTGCTTCATGCAAAGCATCTTTTTCTTTTTCAAAAGGGGGCTCAACCGATGCCAGTCAAGTGGGGTGTGTGTGGCCCAGTGAGTGGCAACGAGGGAGACTGTGGTTGGAGTCCCCTCGCTGTGTTTCTAAAAGAACCAAGATGAACAAGTCATGGCTCTCAGAGGACTTTTCTTCCCCGGGGTCAGCCAGGGGACGGGAAAGGCACGCGTATTTTTGAGAGTGCTTCATGCAAAGCATCTTTTTCTTTTTCAAAAGGGGGCTCAACCGATGCCAGTCAAGTGGGGTGTGTGTGGCCCAGAGAGTGGCAACGAGGGAGACTGTGGTTGGAGTCCCCTCGCTGTGTTATACATGCTTTTAGAAGGGCATGACATGGCTTGGAGGTTGACTTTCATAAAATGCAAACTGTTGGCTACCAAAATGCTGCCTTTCCAACAACTGTGGTTATAGGCAATGAGGAACATACTGATGAAGATGAGACGCAGATACCCGATTGGGATGACAACTTAAATATTCGGTCAGGGCAAGAAGAAACTCGGTCTGAGGGGGAGGGGAGTGCAAACACAACAATTGATGATGAAGTTCTAGATCCCACCTACTGTCAACCCACAGTCAGACACTCGAGGAGGTCAATAGAGGCGGTGGAGGAGGATGCAACCGACGTCGAAGTAACCTGGCGCCTTCCTGGACACAGTCGGAGCACTGGTAGCACGTCTACAACTGCATCCTCCGCCACCACTCTGCCTCTGAGCATTATTCGGGGTGGATCAACAGGTCGCATGGCCTCTAAGCCTTGCCTAGCCTGGTCCTTTTTTGACATAAAAAAAGATCGGCCAAATTATGTGATCTGTAACATTTGCCATGGTTATCTTAGTAGAGGTCAAAACCTCAGCAGTTTGACAACTTCTTCCATGAATCGTCACATGAATAAATATCATATGGCCTGGTGGGAAGCTCACCGTGCTGCAATGCGGCCTAGTGGAGCCAACCATCCACCGCCTGCCCCTTCCAGGGCATCCGCGCGCTCGTCATCTTCTAGGACTGTGGGGACAGCTGTCACACCTGTATTTCCACCCACAACTTCCACCACTGTAACCGCAACAGGCAGTTTGCTTGGTAGGTCGTCAGTTGGTTTGGAAGGGGAAACAAGTGAGTGTGTACAGCTCTCTCAGACATCGATAGCACCAACTTTGGATGAAGGCAACATCATGTCTCCGCCTGCACTTTCCTCCCAAAGCTGCATTTTTCCAGGGACACCCTACTCAACACCGTCTACACACAGCAGCCAGATCTCTGTCCCTCAGATGTGGTCAAATAAAAGGCCACTTCCTTCGACCCATGACAAAGCGAAGAGGTTGACTCTATCCCTCTGTAAGCTGTTGGCTACAGAAATGCTGCCTTTCCGCCTAGTGGACACACAGGATTTTAGAGACCTTATATCTGTCGCTGTGCCCCAGTACCAGATGCCTAGTCGCCACTACTTCTCTAAGAAAGGTGTGCCCGCGCTACACCAGCATGTCGCACACAATATCACCGCTTCCTTGAGAAACTCTGTGTGTGAACGGGTGAATTTCACCACCGATACTTGGACCAGTAAGCATGGACAGGGACGTTACATGTCGCTGACTGGGCACTGGGTAACTATGGTGATAGATGGTGAAGGGTCTGCTGCACAAGTCTTGCCGTCCCCACGACTTGTGTGTCAATCCTCTGTCTGTCCAAGTTCCGCCACTGCTTCTGCATCCTCCACCTCATCTGGGTCCTCCACCTCCGCCCCAAGCCTGCCTGGTCAGGCCACCAGCGTTCTCACTGCGCAGAAGGAATGACGCACTCCTCATTACTATGCTGGCAGCAGAGCGCAACGGCATCAGGCGGTCTTTAGCTTGACATGTCTTGGGAATAAGAGTCACACAGCTGAGGAGTTGTGGTCAGCTCTGCGGTCCGAGTTTAATAAATGGTTGTCTCCACTCAACCTGCAGCCTGGTAAGGCCGTGTGCGACAATGCTGCAAACCTGGGTGCGGCCCTTCGCCTGGGCAAGGTGACACACGTGCCTTGTATGGCTCACGTGTTGAACCTTGTTGTCCAGCAATTTTTAACACACTATCCCGGCCTAGATGGCCTTCTGACCAGGGCACGGAAACTGTCTGCAGTGCTCACTTCCGCCGTTCAACCGCCGCAGCTGAGCGACTTGCATCGCTCCAGAAGTCTTTCGGCCTGCCGGTTCATCGCCTGAAATGCGATGTGGCGACACGCTGGAATTCAACTCTCCACATGTTACAGCGACTGTGGCAGCACCGCAGAGCCCTGGTGCAATACGTCATGACGTATAGCCTGGGCCAACGAGATGCAGAGGTGGGGCAGATCACCCTGATGGAGTGATGTCAGATCAAGGACCTATGCACCCTTCTGCACAGTTTCGACATGGCGACGAATATGTTTAGCGCTGACAATGCCATTATCAGCATGACGATTACAGTCATTTACATGCTGGAGCACACGCTAAACACTATTCGGAGTCAGGGGGTGGGACAACAGGAAGGGGAGGAACTACAGGAGGATTCATATGCGCAAGACACAACAACATCACCAAGGTCCAGACGTTCATCATCACCAACGCGGCAGGCATGGGACCATGGGGGACAGGGATCAACAAGGGCGCATGGTAGCAGGCGAGATGTTGAGGAAGGTGCAGGAGGACATGAAGATATGGAGGACGAACTGTCCATGGACATGGAAGACTCAGCAGATGAGGGGGACCTTGGTCAAATTTAAGTTGAAAGAGGTTGGGGGGAGATGACAGAGGAAGAAAGAACGGTTAGCACCTCTATGCCACAAACACAGCGTGGACTTGGTCCGCATGGCTGCGCAAGACACATGAGTGCCTTCTTGTTGCACTACCTCCAACATGACCCTCGTATTGTCAAAATTAGAAGTGATGATGACTACTGGCTTGCCACACTATTAGATCCCCGGGACAAGTCCAAATTTTGTGACATAATTCCACCCATAGAAAGGGACGCACGTATGCAGGAGTATCAGCAGAAGCTGTTACTCGATCTTAGCTCGGCTTTTCCACCAAACAACCGTGCAGGTGAAGGGAGTGATTCTCCCAGTTGTAACTTGACAAACATGGGACGGCCTCGTCATCTTCAACAGTCTACCCGTACCAGTAGGACCGTATCTGGTGCTGGTAACAGCAATTTTATGGAATCTTTTCATAATTTTTTTAGACCCTCCTTTGCAAGGCCACCAGAGACATCAAGTGTGTCACATAGTCAACGGATGGAGAGGATGATACAGGAGTATCTCCAAATGAACATCGATGCAATGACTTTGCAAATGGAGCCTTGCTCCTTTTGTGCTTCAAATCTAGAAAAATGTCAAGAGCTCTCCAGTTACGCCTTGAAGATTTTGTCGTGTCCAGCTGCCAGCGTTGTCTCTGAACGTGTATTCAGTGCTGCTGGGTGTGTGCTGACAGATAAGCGCACGCGTCTGTCCAGTGACAATGTGGACAGACTGACGTTCATCAAAATGAACAAGTCATGGATCCAGAAGGAATTTACTACCCCTGTGTCATCCTGGGGAGAGTAAATGCTTGTGGATTTGGAATGTGCTTGATGCAAATCAAAACATCCTGTTTGCAACTAGGGCACAAGTCCTGCCACTGATGGGGTGGGTGTCTGTGTGCCCAATTTGGGGAAAAAAGGTAGACTCCGCTTGGAGTAACCCTTGCTTGCTGTGTTTTTTAAAAATGATACAAGATGAACAGATCTGAAGGCAAGATGAAGCCAACATCATGTCTCCGCCTGCACTTTTCTCACAAACCTGCATTTTTCCAGGGACACCCTACTCAACACCGTCTACAGACAGCAGCCAGATCTCTGTCCCTCAGATGTGGTCAAATAAAAGGCCACTTACTGCGACCCATGACAAAGCTAAGTGGTTGACTCTATCCCTCTGTAAGCTGTTGGCTACCGAAATGCTGCCTTTACGCGTAGTGGACACACAGGATTTTACAGACCTTATGTCTGTCGCTGTGCCCCAGTACCAGATGCCCAATCACCACTGCTTCTCCAAGAAAAGCATGCCCGCGCTACACCAGCATGTCGCACACAACATCACCACTTCCTTGAGAAACTCTGTGTGCGACAGGGTGCATTTCAACACAGATACTTGGACCAGTAAGCATAGACAGGGTCATTACATGTCACTGACTGGGCACTGGCAAACTATGGTGAGAGATGGAGAAGGGTCTGCTGTACAAGTCTTGCCGTCCCCACGAGTTGTTTCAATCCTTGTTCTGTATGTAGAAGTTAATACACTGCTTCTGCCTCTTCAACCTCGTGTGGGTCCTCTACCTTGGCGCAAACCCTGTGTGGTCAGGCCACCCTTCCTTGCAACTGCGCACAAGGACTACCACACACCTCCTTACTATGCTGGCAGCAGAGCTCAATGCCATCAGGCGGTCAAAGTTTTACTTTGAAATGTATGGGAAATGTGAGTCACACCGCTATTACAGAGAATAGTAGTCAGGCAGGGTCAAAACATTAATTGAGGAACAGGAACAGAATGGGACGGCCAGGACTTAATCAGAAAACAAGCAGAGGTGAAATGCGTATCGGCCAACAAGGTACATAAACAGCAAGCAGGAAAAGTAGTCAGGTAACAAGCACACAAAATCATAAAACTGAACTGGGGGTAAAATTAACCAGAGGTTCATAGCTATGTCTGGCAGTGGTCTGCAGACAGGATGGGCATAAAAAAGGGTGTGGTGTCTTCCCATTGGTTGTAGCTGAATGATGGTATTTCATCTGTGAGATACCCACCAGCTACATTCAGCCAGAGATTCTGCATCTGTCAAGGTAATGCAGCCCAGTGGGTGAGCATAACCTGCGTCCACCTGCGCCGCTGGCATCGACTACTCTCCCATCATCAGCACTATTCATGAAAGGAACACGTTGTCACCTGGCGACCGGAGTACAAATTGACGGAGCGGACTCCGTTGGTGACTTAACAGCCGTGTGCGGCAATGATGCAAACCTGGCTGCGGGCCATCCTCAGGGCAATGTGACACACGTGCCTTTTAGGGCTCACGTGTTGAACCGAATTCGCCAGCAATTTTTAAAACACCATCACGGCCTACATGGCCTTGTGCAGTGGGCACGCTCGCTATGTGCTCACTTCCATCGTGCGCACACAGCAGCTCAACAACTTTCATCACTCCGGAAGTCTTAGGGTCTGGCAGTTAAACGCCGTAAATGCGATGTTTCGACACGCAGGAATTGGAATCTGCACATGTTGCAGCGTGTGTGGCAGCACCGCAGAGCCCTGCTGAAATACGGTAAGACATATAGCCTGGGATAACTTGATCCAGAGGTGGTGCAGATCACGCTGCTGGAGTGGTGTCAGATCAAGGACCTATGCACCCTGCTACACAGTTTTGAAATGTCGACGAAGATGTTTAGCACTGGCGATGTCATTCTCAGCGTGACAATTCTGGTCATCTACATGATGGAGCACACTGTAATTATTATTCGGAGTCAGGTGTTGGGACAAGAGGAAGGGGAGGAAGTACAGGAGGAGTCATATGCGGAAGGGATAACAAGATCTACGAGGTCCAGATGGTCAGCGGCACCTATGCGGCAGTCATGGTGGGGGAGAGGGATTAACAAGGGCGCATAGTATCAGCAAAAAGTGTTGATGAAAGTGCAGGAGCCCATGAAGAAATGGAGGACGAACTGGCGATGGGCATGGAAGACTCAGCAGATGAGTGAGAGCTTGCTCACATTTCGGTTGTGCGAGGTTGGGGGGAGAGGGCAGAGGAAGGATGCACGATTCTCACCTCTCTGCCACCAACACACCAAGGACTTGGTCCTCCTGGATGCACAAGACACATGAGCGCCTTCTTGCTGCACTACCTACATGACCCTCGGATTGTATGAATTTGAACTAATCCTGAATACTGGGTTGCCACACTGTTACATCCCCGGTACAACACAAAATTTGGCGAAATAATTCCTGCCATAGAAATGGACGCACGTATACAGGAGTATCTGCAGAAGGTGGTACGCAATCTTAGATCTGCTTTTCCAGTAAACACCAGTGCTGCACAGAGTGAATCTCAACGCTTTGTCATGGATAGGAGGAAATGGTCTTTTACTTGTCCACATCGGAGGGACCGAGGGCTGGCTGCTGTGCTGAGATGGCGTTGAGTACGGTGTCCCTGCACAGTTGCACTTTTGGTCATATACAAAATGAGTTGAAAAAGGACAGATGCTGTTGGAAAGGGGAACAGGTGTGTTGGAAAGGGGAAAAAAGTTTTGGTCCGTGGATTTGGTGGTTAAGCAACTGTAACATTTGCTGAAGAAACACCATCTGTTACGGTGGACTGGCAGATTTGGATAAAGTGGTATATAATCTGTGACCGCTATATAACGAAAATTAATAAGAAAAGAAAGAGAAAGGTATATATCCCCATCAGCAGTCAGTGTCCACCGTGCTCCCAGATGGAAAAGGAGAGGTTGGCAACTTGAAGGTTTGGTGGAGGATACAGAGCTGTGTGGCTATGAAACTAATAGTAGCCTGAACCGAGTTAGACGCCATTCGGATCTGGAGACTGTGAGCCCTGTTAGCGTCACAGGGTCCACATGCCCACCCAGCCCAGGAACTCCCTGTTAACAACACAGGGGCCATTGAGTACGCTGACCGTGTGCGTAGGGGCCACACCTGTGGACAGCAGGCGCATCAGCAGCAGCAGGCCTGTTAATGCCACTGGGCTGCACAAGCAGGACTGTTAGGACAGGAGCTGGTCTTAACCGTTCTGCGTTACCAACTGTGGTGGTGGCCTGCATCGACACCCTATCCCTGCCTACCTCTGGCCTAAAGCCGCAATGGGTTCAACACATGGAGGTGTGCTCTTTCGGAGCATAATAGAAGACTGCGCACCTCCTGGTTGGCTCCAGCCCCTTTTATAACCTGGGTCCGCCCCAAACCAGGGTGAACCACAATGCACCTCCTGGAGACAAAAGTAGAGTGACACGTCATGAGTGGCATAACTAGCGTCCTATTTGGAAACGCAACTTCAATGCTGACCTCATGGCTGCCATGACCCAAACACCTCACCAGTCATCGTCTGAGCATCAATAATGCGGTGACAAGTCATAGGTGTGGGCCTCTGCAAGACATTTGGGAGGACACCTGATGCCCTGTGGTCTATATGGGACCCCCACATCAGGGGCAGGGCCAAAGAGTTCATTACCGGACCTAGTCTCTGATGCATGAAGTGCCTGAGCATGCTCAGTATCATGAAATACAGTCTCTGAAAAAAGACTATCAGCTTTAGCATGGTGTCTATGCCCAAAACAGGACTTATACCCGGCACGGAATGCAAGCACCTGTGCAAAGAGGCTTTTCACACTTAGTGTGGGAGCATGCGCTGTATCCCGAAATGAAGACTTAGCGTCAGGAATGGCACAGTCAGGCTGAGCATACTCACTAGGCGAAACACTGTAATTATGCTGCAGCTGGGGTACATCGGCACACGCATGCGCACTAGCTGCCTCTCCACACTTAGACGTGGAGGAGAAATTTGTCTTGGAGATGCTGTCTATGAACAGAAGGAAAAGCTAAAGGAAGCCTGACTTTCTATCCCTCCGAATTATGAAATGCAGCAATGAATTCCCTGAGTTTGCTATAACATTAGCGTAGCAAAATGTGCATGAGGGTGTGATGTAGAGGTGCTAGAAATAGCTTGTCACCAGTGGGGCACTAATGGAATACAACAGCCAGTTCTATGATGCCACTAAATGGCAGTATTTTGTGCTATCATTATAGCTTATTAAAAACAGAGCACGAGGTTGTCATGCAGAGGTGCTGCACATAGATTTGCACTAGTGTGACTAGACAAAAGTCCAATAGCCACGTTTAGGATACAACTAGGTACACTGACTGTTTGCTAGTATAATGGCTGAGTTTAAAAAAGTTTGAGTGTGCAATGCAGGCAGACGTCCTGCAAATAACGTTCCAATACTGTGAATTGACAAAAGTACAATAGCCACGTTTAGGATGCCACTAGGTACACTGAGTGTTTGCTAGTATAATGGCTTCGTTATAATTTGTTGTAGTGTGCAACGCAGGCAGATGCGCTCTGCAAATGTCTTGGCACTAGTGGGACTATAGCAAAGTCCAATAGCCACGTATAGGATGCCACTAGGTACACTGAATGTTTGCTAGTATAATGGCTTAGTTAGAATGAGTTGGAGTGTGCAGAGGACAGGAGGGTACAGTGGCAGGATTGTGGTGCTCTGGGTAGAGGAATGGAAGACTGCCTTTCTATTCCCTCCTAATGGTGAAATGCAGGGAGGAAATCCCTGACCTGGGCTACACAGACGCTGTTGCTGTTTGCAGGACCTGTCACCTATGGCTCTCTGACCCTGCCGCTTTGAGCCCTTAAAAGGACTGCTAGAAAGTGCTCTCCCTAAGCTGTCCAGCGCTGTGTATGGAGCGCATACAGCTGTATCGGCGATAGGACTCAGGAGGACGGAGCTGCGACACTGATGTCTGACACCAAAGACGCAGAAGGCAGATAATGGCGTCCTGGAGGAAAATGTCCGGTTTTATAATGCAGGGACATGTGACATGCAGATCCTATCACACATGCCGTTGCTTCTCTGGCTCAAAGTCCACTTAGCTGTGTGTTTGTCTGGGATTGGCTGACATGCTGGCCCGCCCCACAAGACGCGCGCGCTTAGGGAAGGAAGACAAGAAAAAAAAAAAAAATGGCGATCGCCATTATAGAAACAGCAGTGATCTGAAGGCGCTGTTCACGCACACTATACACTGAAATGTGATAATAGTTTGATTCACAGAGTGACTTACACTATTACAGCAGAAACCAAGCTAGGATTTAGCTGTTTTTTGGCTGCTAGAACCGTTCTCGAACGTTTCTAGAACTATCGAGCTTTTGCAAAAAGCTCGAGTTCTAGTTCGATCTAGAACATGCCCCAAAATCACTCGAGCCGCGAACTGGAGAACCTCGAACCACGAACCGCGCTCAACTCTACTCCTCAGTGCAGGGAATGATCAATGAATATAATGAGCGGCGGTCAGAAGCAGGAGACAGCAGAGCCAAAGACATCAGCGCTGGATACAGGTGAATATAGAAAATCTTTTTATATCATAGACTCGTGTGACACCCGTGCTGCCGGAGTAAAAACGGACATGTCTCTGTGTGTGCGTGCGGGGCCACGAGGGGTCACACGGTCCATGTGTAACTCCACAGAATAACATGGGTACGTGTGACATCCGTGTTAACAACAGATATGACACGTGCCTGAAGCACAGATGTCTGAAAAGGGACTAATACATTTTGTCTTCCTTTCTTCTGTCTTGTCTCCTTCCTTTATTCTTTTATTCTTGCCCTGTCCTCTTTGGTGTCTTTCCATTGCTAGATCACCTGTAGTCGTGGCCGAGCGGTTAAGGCGATGGACTTGAAATCCATTGGGGTCTCCCCGCGCAGGTTTGAATCCTGCCGACTACGGAGAGTTTTTGATTTACAGTTTTCTTCTGCCATCGTTTTATTCAATTCCCATGAGATATTTTCCAAAATTCCAAATTCCAAAACTGTAAATTATCTTTTGATTCTAAAAACTGAAAACAATTGGAAAATTCACAGAAGTTATCGCTGTAATCGCGGAGACTCACGACAGCGGCGGCTTTTCTATTATTTTGGCTGATGGACCTCCATAGTAGATTATTTTTTGCGGGACGGGGCGGCCTTTTTCGGGACGCTATATTAATATATATATCTAAAATTTTGGTCATGTTATAATCTACTTTTTTCCAATACTTTGATGAAAAAAACTAATTTTTACCCCATATATATATATTTCTCTGTTGTTCATTGAAGTTGACAGTTTTA